>NC_091744.1:65071916-65371916 GCF_043380555.1 Nothobranchius furzeri | reverse complement strand
TAGTTAGCCAGTCTTGACGCCTCTCATACTCGATCTCCATTGGCAGATGGTTCATCTGAGTCACCCACACAAACCAGTGACTTTCTAAAAACCTGTAAAAGAGGCAACAATCCAATAAGATGCACTAATTGGAATTTAAAAACAGTTAAACATCAAATCTTATTTTAGCAACAAATCTCCACAATTGTGTCAGCTCTATCACTGCATTATGAAACAAATTCAAGTCTGAGTAAATCTCCTGTTGGCACGTTTACCTGACAAACATCATGAGAGCTAATGAGCCCAAAAAGCCATAGAATGGTGTATAACAATAGAAGTAACGGATGTAGTACGTTGAGGCCCAAGCCAGATCCTTCAAAATAAAACATAAACCATTTCAATATCTCTTTAGGCAAAAGTATCGTAATTTAGCTTGATTTTTTATATATAATATAGTTCTGCAGCATGAATCTTTAGAAAGAACTGTATCTTACCACCCAGTCACGATGGGTAATCATGGTCTTCATTATATTAAAGTTGTAAAAAACTGGAATAAGTAGTGGTGGTGCCACTGTAATAGAAATACATTTGAGTTACTGTCAAAAAGTTCCTATTTCTGTTTTGTTTTTACTATTTTAACCAGACGTACCGAGAAAGAAGTACTGATGCTGGTGATTGTAGGGCATGTATTTGATCTTCTTAATGCCGTACTGCAAGAACACACCGAACAGAACAATGAGAGTAATATGGTTGTGGAGATTATTATTTTTTATGAGCTACTCACCTCCACAGGTTGAGTGTTTCCAAGTACAAAGATGTCTAACATGTAAATATCAGGATCCTTCATGAAAATGTTCGGTTTGGCATGATGTTGGAAATGTCGGTGGTTCCACCAGTTGGCTGAAGCTCCCTGAGAAAATGTATTTTTTTAATTTTTTTATTATTACTGTCTGTGTATATTTTATGGAAAATATATCATACTAAATGAACAACGGTTACCTTTAAATGTCCGATGACAAACTTGTGCACCAGGTGATTCCACTTGGACTTCTTGAAGACAGAAAGGTGACCGAAGTCATGCTGCAGCCATCCAGCCTGCGACTGATGAAGAAAAGGATGAATTAGTGTTTTAAAAGTACTTTATATCCTCAAGCACATTAGGAACAACATCCATCCGGTGTCGGGTCGCGGGGGCAGCAGCCTAAGCAGGGAGGACCAGACTTCCGTCTCTCCAGGCACTTGGGCCAGCTCCTCCAGGGAAATCCCCAAGGTGTTCCCTGGTCAGCCGAGAATCATAGTCCCTCCAGCGTGTCCTTGGTCTTCCTTTGGGTCTCCTCCCGGTTGGACGCGCCTGGAAACCTCACCAGGGAGGCGTCCAGGAGGCATCCTAGATGCCGGAGCCACCTAAACTGGCTCCTCTCTATGACAGAGTAACATTTATTTTTTTAAATTACCTGAGCAGTTGCCAGCATCACTGCACACAGTAAAGTCATTGTCCAACTTGTCCCCCAGTAGGAAAGCATCAGCCAGGCAAGGACCTCCAATAGCAGGATGTGACCCAAATGAAGGCAGAAGAACAGAGGCTTGGACTGAAACAGACCCTCCTTCTCCACCTGAGCTCGTAAATTTTCAAAATCCTCTACGATTGTAGCCTGGAAGAAGAAACAAAATATTATTAATGTTCTCAGTGTTTTTATTTGATTTTTTTAACTAACCAACAAAGCCAAAACCAGGGTAGGTGCTAGGAGAGGGTCCATGGTGGGTCAGTGCTACCCTGATAGCAAGCTTGGACCCCCCGTGCTACCCCTGCTGAGGCCAGATCCTAAACTTTAATAAGTACTGAATTCTGTGATAATTTAGCCAAATGTGAAATGAATTAAGAGTGAATTTAGCTGAAATAGAAAAAAGATGCTGAGATAAATATTTTAATATTGTCTCTGAGATAAATAACTTCGATAAAACAATTTTTGCAAAATATTTAAGTTTTGAACATTATTGAAAAGCTTTTGTATGTAAGGCAACTGTAAATAAATGATTATTGTATTATTGTAGTTACAAAATAAAATTTTAATTACCTAAAGATAATGTTTGTAGAGTTTTCTTCCAAACTCTCTCGAACAGAGCAGCCGGCCCCAGCCCTGCCGCCCCACTAATGTTAGTCTAGAGCCTCCGCTGAACCCAGCAGATGTGTAAATTATATGAAAAGACTCACATTTTTGTCTTGGTCTTGATTCGGTTCTGTTGATGCCAGCTCTCCAACCAGCAGAGGCTTCAAAAACTTTTGCACAAACTTTTGTTCTGGATGAAAAGCAGTGAACGCCTCCTGTGGGATGAAAAAGAAACAAATAATGCAGCAAAAGAAACATTACAGAAGTAAAACCATTCATCTTGCGTGATCCTACTTGGAATAAAAACACAACGTTGTTTCACGTTAAAGAACGAGAGTGACAGCTGTGAAATTTACAGAATGAACTTACAAAAGACGCTCTTCAGTTTCCTTTATTACCAGGGCCAGATTAATAATAATAATAATAATAATAATAATAATAATAATACATTTTATTTCAAGCGCCTTTCAAGACTCTCAAGGTCACTTTACAAGTGCAGGTACATACAAGAAAAAAAACACCAATACAAATAAATACATAAAATAATCAAGATAAAATAAAGGAGCTAAGACTAAATAAAAATGTAGGATCGGGGCATTTCGGTTGCTATAGGCCAGAGAAGGGTAGAGGAAGGAGCATAGTTATGGTGGATAAGCCGATCGGAACATATGAGTTTTGAGTTGGGACTTAAAGGTTGAAAATGAGTTCATATTGCGGATGTCAGACGGGAGAGTGTTCCAAAGTTTAGGGGCTGAGAAACTGAAGGCTCTCGCTCCAGTGTTACTGAGGTGAATACGGGGAACAGATAAGGAAATGGAGGATGATGATCGAAGCGAGCGAGCGGGAGTGACAACATGGATGAGATTAGAAATGTATGGAGGAGCAAGATTGTGGATGGCTTTGAAAGTGTACAGAAGAATTTTAAAGTCAATTCGGTATTTAACAGGGAGCCAGTGAAGTTGGTGCAAAGCAGGAGAGATGTGATTGTAGATGGAGGTCTTGGTGATTATACTGTGGCAAGGTGGAGAAACGAGGGCCCGGGCGGGATTCAATCCCCAGACTCCCGGGTGAGAGTCATGTGCGCTAACCAGTCAGCCAAAGGGACATCCCCTTGGCCAAGTAGCCAGGGCACAGGATCAATCAGGACACTGTGACAGGATGCTCACTCTGCCACATCTTCCCCGCTCTTTCTACAAGCACGTCCTCGTGCTCCCACGCAGGGTGCCACAAACTTCACATCCATTGACCTACTTGACAGTACTACATGGATCTTGCCGACAACGCCAAATGTGGCAAGGTGGAGAAACGAGGGCCTGGGTGGGATTCGATCCCCAGACTCCCGGGTGAGAGTCATGCGTGTTTACCAGTCAGCCAAAGGGACATCTCCTTGGCCAAGTAGCCAGGGCGCATGATCAATTGGGACACTGTGACAGGACGCTCACTCTGCCACAATACGGACAGTGGAATTATGGACTAGCTGAAGTTTATTGAGTGACTTTGGGGGGAGACCGGAGAGGAGGGCATTACAGTAGTCCATGCGGCTGGTGACAAGACTGTGAATCAAAATAGCAGCAGAGTGTTGGCTGAGGGAGGGGCGGAGTCGATTGATATTGCAGAGATTGAAGTAAGCAGTTTTTGTAATATTGTTGATGTGAGGGATCAATGATAAGTTGTTGTCCAAAATGACGCCCAAGCTCTTGCCTTTAATGGTAAGGTGTGGTGTTATCGAAGCTAAGTGAGAATGAACTCATCTTGGAGAGGGAGGACTTGGTGCCAGTGAGGAGGATTTCTGACTTGTCACTGTTAAGCTGAAGGAAGTTGGAAGAGAACCAGGATTTAACTTCAGAGAGACAACCGAGAAGAAACGAAAGGGGGAGCGGAGTGTTGGGTTTGGTAGAGAAATAGAGCTGGGTATCGTCGGCGTAGCAGTGGAAATTGAAGTTGAATTTATGGAAGATTTTGCTGAGTGGAAGTAGGTAAATTATGAAGAGAAGGGGGCCTAAGACTGACCCTTGAGGAACACCAGATGTGACTGGGGAGGGGTTGGAGCGGAAGGTGCGTAGCTGGACAAATTGAGTGCGATCTGATAAATATGATTTGAACCAGGTTAGGGGAGGTTTGGAAATGCCGATTGCAGAGAGCCTATGGAGTAAGACTGGATGTGAAATGGTGTCAAATGCTGCGCTAAGATCAAGTAGGATGAGAATGGAGATTTGGCAAGAATCAGCGGCTAGTAGGAGATCATTACTGATTTTTATCAGAGCTGTCTTGGTGCTATGTTGAAGACGAAAACCAGACTTGAAGACTTCATAGAGACAATTTCGGGATAAATGAGAATGAAGTTAGTTGGCGACAACTTTCTCAAGAATTTTGGAAATGAATGGTAGGTTGGAGATGGGGCAGAGGTTATTGAAATTGTTAGGATCTGAACCTGGCTTTTTTGAGAAATGGAGTGACAGCTGCGGTTTTAAAGGCTGAGGGTACAATTCCGGTCTGGAGGGAGGCGTGGATGATGGAGCAGATCAAGGGTAGCAAGGATGGGAGGCAAGATTTAACCAGGATGGATGGGAGTGGGTTGAGCTGACAGGTGGAAGGCTTGGATTTGCAAATTAAGTCTGAGATAGTGGAGGCATCAGGTACTGAAAAACAGGAAAATGATTCAGTGAAGGTCCAATCATCAGAGAGAAGTGAGTGGAGGTTGGTTAGACTAAGACTCTGGTGGATTTTGTATATTTTCTGGTTAAAGAAGGAAAGAATGCTGTTACAGGTGTCAGTAGAATAAAAGTGGGGTTGGGTGGGAGGTGGGGAGGAGGAGACTGAAAGATTTTGTGGAGGGGAGAAAAAAGAGTTGTAGAATTTCCACTGTTGGAGTAGATGAGACCAGAGTAGTAAGCTGACTTAGAGAAGGTGATAGAATCCTTTTAGCGGGTTAAGTGGGCAGTGTGCATGTCTTTGTGAACAAAAAGTCCCGTTCTCCTGTAGAAACGCTCCAGCCGTCGGCCTTCAGCTTTCAAAGTCCTAAGATCAGGGGTTAACCAGGGGGCAGAGGTAGAGAAACTGACAGAACGGGTTTTTAATGGAGCCAAGGTGTCAAGGATGTTAAGTAGACTGGAGTTCTGGTGGTCAGTCAGTTCATCAGGACAGGGAAGTTTATCAGAAAAGCTAAGGGATAAGAGTTGGGATGAGAGAGTGTCCAGATTAATGTCCTTAATTTTCCTAAAGTGAATAAGATGGGTAGTCTTGGTATGACAGAGAGGGAGTTGAACAGAAAGGGAAAGAAAGAAGTGATCAGATAAATGGAGATCAGTAACTGAGAAGTCGAGAGGAGTGAGACCGGAACAGCAGATTAAATTCACAATAGGTCCTTTAGTATGGGTCGGTGTGTCGATGTGTTGGAGAAGTCCATGGCTGTGGAGACAAGAAGAAAAGTCTTTGGTGATGGGGAGAGTGTAATTGTCCATGTGGATATTGAAGTCTCCCAGCAACATTAATTTGGAAGATAGAGTGGAGAGATGGATGAGTAGAGAAGCTAACTGGGACAGAAAGTCAGGATAGGGTTTAGGTGGACGGTAAATAACAGCAAAATGGTGGGAATTGGTCCAGGGAGCTGGAACGCCAGGCATTCCATAGAGCTGAGCGCAGGAACAGGCACAGGGAGGACTTTCCAAGTCTCACGGTGTATAACCGCGAGACCACCTCCTCGTGATCTGCGGGACTTAGAAATGTAAACATAGCCTGGTGGAGTAGTGTCGTTCAGTGAGGAGAAGTCGTCGGGATGTTGCCACGTTTCGACCAAACAGAGAAAATCCAGATTGTTGTCCGAGAGGAGATCGTGGATATGATGGCCTTTGTTCGTCAGGGAGCGGATATTGAGCAGGCCAAAGTTGGCGGCGGAGGAGGGCTGCAGGCCAGCTGGAGCATTAGCCGTCCTAGCTGGGTAGGCTAACGCAGAGTGGTTGACGCAGCGGGGAGGCCTCCTTGGAGGGCGATGGGTTGCAGACCAGAAAGAGTGAGGAGGATTATGACCGTTGAGGTTGTGACTTCTGCGGGTGCCCCGGTGTATGTATCTCCGCCGGGGAGGTAGGACAATGTCGGGGCACTGAAGCAATACAGGTGGTGGAGGCCCGGCGTGGGAGGCCCGGAGTCGGAAGAACTCAGGGGGAACGTATTGATACAGGCCAGTCACCGGACGAAAACAGTCAGGAAGGAGGGCAAAGAGGAGGACATACAGAACGGCGTTCTTGATGGCCCACATTACGGTTGGCTCGATCCGACAGACGGTTGGAGTCTGGGTGGGCAGCAGGTAGGCTGATCACTGTGTCTCCAGGGTCCACGGGTGTGGTAGAGCAGGTGGCTGAGTTACAACGTGGGAAGGTTGTAAAATCAATGTTAAAAGCCAGATAGTCCAGGTGGTAGAGTCGTAGAGTCGATCCTGACACTGAAGATTTATTGTGGACTCACAACATCTAGGAGCCAGTACAATCAAAGCTCAAAGGGTCCGGTGAGCAGCAGCAGCCATTTACGACAGTGTCCGCTCCGTCCGGAAGTCAAGATTAACACTGTTGTACCCTGGGCAACAGTATTCAAGGGCCCCATCAACACGACCCAAGGATCACCATAATATGGTCACATACAGAATATTTTACTGTAATATGCAGTAAATATGCGCAATACTTGAATGCCTGACGTCACGTAACCCGCTCAGGGTAACCTTTGACCCACCTCGTGTGGACTGACCAATGAGGAGAGGGTCTTAACTTGAGGCCCTTTCTTCATTGGTTGGTCTGCATGAGACTGACTCTCAGCTGACGTTCAAAGTCATAGGCAGCAAAGTGTCTCTGTGCAGCGCAAAAGCCTGGGTGGACAGTTTGTTTAATATAGGGTGATCATATTTCCATTTCCAAAAAAGGTGACAGGGGATCTGTGCCTATGATGTCACACTATGGCAACGCCACACAAACCACGTTGAGACCCATTTTTTTGTAAGAACTAAAATTAATATCAGCTTCTGCCAATAAAAGGGTTCTAAAACAATTCATATGTAAATATTTAGCATATTTTTTGCAAAATCTACTTTTTCTGCTTTGGTGCTGCAACAAGGTTTTATTAATAATAAATTATTATACCTTTTGTTTTACCACAGCATTGGTAAGCTTCCTGTGCACAGATTATTAAGGAAGCTTGTTTCAGCTGTGAGATTAGACGATAGGGTCAATGATGAAAAAAGTTGTCACAGACTCCATGGAAACTTTCAGAGAATACACAAATAGTGGCTTTCAAATGGTTTTGTTATTTTTTGCAAGTTTAGAAAAGCAGCAGATGAGACAGCATGTCTGATCATTTAGTTTTTCATCTGATAATATTAGAACATGTCGGTGATGTCTGAGGGGCTTTTACAAACACTGTATAACTAATACTCCTGGACAGGGTAGGAATTACAGAGGCTTCTGGGGGCTCAGTTTTAGGGGTGGGGGGTGTTTTATGCCTTGTCCCCCAAAATGCCTTGAAACGGCCCTGGCTGTGTGACTGAGTTTTGAAGGTGATCTTAGTTGTATCAAATGTATAAATATTACATGTTTATAACTTGTTGTTTTTATACGAGTAAAAACGTGTAGTGGAGATAAATCTACCTACATTTTACTTTTCAAAACTTTGTTTAGTTTTCTTGTTTTTATTTAACAATTTCCTGTCCTGTCTGTCCCTCATCTTCCTGCATCTCCTCTAAACTCTCCAGAAAATCTTCTGCCTGGATTCTTACTTTTTCACCTCATCAGTTACTTTTGAGCAGATCAAAGGGATCTCCTGACCGCAAAGCGGAGAGCGTGTTTTGATGCTGCGTCAGTGAGGTGACATCACCGCAGCACAGGTGATGAGCTCCGCAGTAGCAAAGCGCTTCAGGCACAAATATGACAGAAAGTAGAGAACATGTGCGGACATGAACAATCGTGTGTTAATTATAGTTTTTGGGTTGCGCCACTTTATGGACCGTGCGCTGGATGCAGCTGCCTGGAGTGCACCAACGAACAGAGCTCTGCCGCTCTCTGTGCTCTCCGCTCAAAAGAACCCCTGGTAGCTGAGAGTCCATAAATGATGTAATATAGGTAGAAACGTTTTTTCCAGCTCTCCCTGGATGTGTAGGATATCCAGCTCCCCCATAATTCGATCCCTGCTCCTGGATGAAAAATTTCATGGATGACATTTTCATCAATACAAGAACCCCCCTGGACGCCCCGGACAGAGAGTGAAAAGTGGACATGTCCGGGGAAAAGAGGACGTATGGTCACCCTACATTAAGATGGAGATTACAGATACAGTATTTTGCTCGTGCCCTTGCTGCCCTGGGCCTGGGCCCTTTAGAGTTTGTGGACGCCTGGGCAATTGCCCAGTTGCCCATATGGTTAATACAAACGGCCTCTGCAGAAGAACCAGGTTTGGGCTAACCTGTCTGCTATAATTAGTAGCTCTCTTCTTCCGGCACTCGTAGAGTACAGACGCTTCTGCTTTTGCTCCCTTATCTTTTTTCCCAAGGCTCTTTGTCCTGTCGGCCTACAGAGCGCTTCTCTGCATTTCTTCTGGAAATCCCTATTTTTTAGAAATGGATTTAATTAATTGGTCATTCAACGTGATTGATACGATTTTTTTCTACGATGAGAACGGAGGAGGGGGCTCCCAATTGCCCGCAAGGGACACACGCAGCGGGATATGCGCTCGATTCCTGGAAGGTGTGGAGGATCGTATGTCTCTCTCAGCTGTCCATTGAGGACGTAGAAGATATGTGGATATTTGGCCTGATGATGACTGGATTTCTTCTGATTGGAGTGGGAGGATATCTGGTTTTCTGGAAATTTGGGAAGACGGGAGCGATTGGAGGGCGACCCGCAACCATGGGAAGCACCACACGGGCGGCGACCTCACAGACTGGGACGTTACTCAAGGTGAATCGTAAGCTGGACAATGTCCTAGCTGCGTTACCGGTGTTAGTGCGCAAAACGGATGTCATTTCGGAGAGGGTCACCGGACGGTGTGGAGATGTTTAAAACCTAAATTGGCTTCACTGAAGGACTGGAATGACCAGTTACAGACTGAAGGCAGAGAGGAAAATTATCTCTGCCTGACCCAAACAAAGTCTTGCTATCCAAATCTGATGCCAAGGCAGCCTTCAAGATGCCAACAACAACAACCCCCACGAAGGAAGGAATGCACAGATGATGTGAAACCCACCCGCCTTCAGATTGTGGACTTCTGCCTAGCGAGGTCATCAACCTGCAGGGTCAATGTGCTCTGCGTTCCTCCCAAGATCTCCCTCCCACCTGTGGTCTACAGTGGTTGAGCGCCGTACATGCCGTACATGGCTGCTCTCGCTGGGGGAACCAGGATCCCAGCCCCCCCCTGCCTTCCTCTTGTGATGTTGTGTTGTGTTATCTGTTGCTTGTCTGTTGAGGTGGGTTTTTTTTTTCCGCAGAGCAAAGCTGCCCTCCTGGGGGGAGAGTAGCTGTGAAGTGCCTTTTTCCCCCCTCCTCCCGAATCCATTCCTCGTGTTATCCTTTTCTCTCTCTATTAAGGTAGCGCGACTCAGTTGCGAATGACCACAGTCACCAATTCTTGTCATGTGTCTTGCCCAGTATGTCTGATCTCTGAATTGTGTGTACTGAAACTCTAATTTCCCTTCCCTGGGACAAATAAAGCTTTTCATTCATTCTTTCATTTTCATTTCATTTTCATTCTACCATTACACAAATTAATTTACTCTACTATTTCACTGAGGGGGTTTATTATGTGTCACAGTGAGCTGTTAAAGTGCTTTCTGAGCTATTCAAATAATTAGGAAGCAAAACTTTACCAAGTGAGGAAACGGTATGTACGGTACAAGTGTTCCTTTAAAGTTTCCTATCTGATTATTGAATGTTTTGATGATTTTTTTATTTTATAAGTTGCATTTTGCTGTTGTATTGAATCAAAGTTGAGTCTGTGTAAAATGGAGCATACCTACTTGGGTCATTTTGTGGTTTCTGGTGGTTTGAAACACAAAACAATCAATGAATCTAAAAATAAAAGAAAAATGTCAAAAATAAATACATTTTCAGTCAGATTTTCTTTGTTTTTTGGCATAATATTAGCAAAGAAACACAACTGAATCTTTTTTTTTTGGACACACAAAAATACCCACTTGGGATTGCTATCACTATACAAGCTGTTACTACACAAATCCAAATACTCTCATTCAATAATAAAGTCAAGAATAAACACAGAAAGATGGCCATGTACAGACATTATTTAACATTTACTTAATTATATTTAGTTTTAGGACAACATTTTTACAAAATCTAGTCACATTTCAAATATCTGTTTTTGTCAAAAATATGTTCTTTTTATTCAGAAAGTAGTTATCAGAGTTACTTTAAAGATTTCTGCCATGCACTGCAGAAAGCGATGTGTTTATTGAAGGTCAATTACATGTAAAAATGCCAGTCAAAGGTCACAGTGCAGTTTCAGATATCTATTATGACTTTGCTATTAGACATAAAATTATGTATAACTTATTCTTACGTTTACTTCCATATATGCAAAATCTATGTAGAGTGATAGATTCTGAGTACTAATGTATTGAGTATAATAGTCTAAACTGCAAATAAACCTGTTCAAAGGTTGCTTTACACAGCTGATAAATGTGATTTGTCTAGTAAAAAATAAGTTTAGGATGTGAGACATTAAACACTTATTCTGTGATATGTTTGGTAAGGAAAAGTTTGAATTATTCACCATAATAATGCATGAGCAGTCTGGCTAATAAGTGTTGAAATGGCTTGCCACACATCTGGCTGGAACCTTCATGGGAATTGTGGAGAAAGATTTAGAAATCTTAATGAGGTAGAATGTGCTGATATTTTAGATGCAGTATTTATATAGTATTTAATGTATGTTTAAACTTAAGCCAAACATGCGCATGTGGTAAAACAGCAGGACAATCAGTTTTATCAACAAAACTACAATAAAAGGAATAAATGCATTTTTAAAGCTGTATCAGGACATTTATTTAGAGAGTGGGACTATATTCACCGTAGCATCCTCTCCAGAGTAGTGACTGATGACCCGGAACCCTCCTGGATGCCTTCTGGCCCACTGACTGATGTTATACACCTTCCTGTTGATGACCAGCCACTGATCGTTCTTGCTGCAGTGTCTCTGGACCTCCTCCCAGGTGTAAACACCTGTCCCCTTCGCGCTGCCCGGTTCAACCGGGTCATTCAGCTGACCTCCACCTCCCATCCTCTCTGGTCCCTGTCTGGATCCGCGCGCACTCTAATCCAGTCCGTTCCAAAGACGCAAACCTGGATGCAAAAACACGGAACTGAAAACAAGTCTGCTTCTCGTGAATGTTGCACGAATTATTTCATGCAAAGGAGTGATCATACATCAGTGAAACCCGAGCTGTAGGAATCAGCTGTAAAATGAGACAAAGGGCTGGCTGCTCTTTGTGACGCAAACATTTCACACTTACAGCATCCAGACTCGGACTCCTCTCCTTGGACTTCCGTCTCATACAGCTCGGGTCGCGGTCGTTCTTGGCTCGGTTCGGACCCTTTATAAAAACCAAGCAGGCTCTCATAAAACCCTACCTCCCTGATAGGCCTCGTCGGTTCGCCCCCTCCGTCCCGTCGAACTTCGAGCGGATCTTTCGAGGATTTCTGGCCAATCAGCGAGCAGCAGGTCTGGCTTTTTGGACTGCAGCCTCTGCTGGACAAGATGCTTTATCTGAATATTAATCAAACGGGAAGCAGTCTGTAGAGCCCGCCTACAGATTAAAAAGTGCTTCTGGTTTCAGAGAGAAGGAAGCAGGTCACATTAGAGGAACAATGGGTCACTAGAGTTCAGCTGCTCTGCTCCAGCTGCTCCTGACACCATTTATTCTGCTGATTTTACACAGATTATTTTAGACTTGATTTTTTACTTGATCAGAACCTACAGGATTGTAGCAGAACACTCTTAGAGAAGGAAATGCTGTTCTGAACGTTTGCTTCCTCTTACATAAGATGCAGATTACAGCTTGCTTCTGAGCTGATGACACTTTTCACCTTTTGACAGCCACGTTTTCATTTAGCACCCACTACCACGTAATAGAGTTATTTATTTATTTATTTATTTATTTATTTATTTATTTATTTATTTATTTATTTATTTTCAGCTGTACTGGTTTGTGTAAAAATAAATCACAGGTAACTTGGGACCCAAACAGATTCCTACAGAGAAAGTAATTTATTGATTAGTTATGTAAGGGGCACACATTTGCGCTTGCAATCTGCAGCACCAATCTCCTCCACTAGAGGGCAGAATACATTTGTAGTTTTTGCATCCAACAGGTTTTTGAGGAAAGTACTAATCTTGTTAATGAGACAAAGATCTTACATGAGTATCAGACATGACCTCTTTGGCATTCAGAGACCACATTTAATCATTCAGTGTCACTAAGTTGTCTTAAAGGGAAATGTGTTTATAGCGGTTTGCTAACAACTTGTGCATCTGTCCATGAAATCAGGTTTCTTTCCTGGCATCTTTCAGCCAAGGCTTACAGCTGTGTTTCATCATAATGTAGTCCTAAGTCGAAAATGGCACCTGTGATTCCTTTATGTTACTAATTATTTTCACCTGCGGTCAGTCTGATTATTCAGGTCACCACAGCATGCAGACTTGGGATCACTACTGGGTGATTTTAAGGACTTTTTACTGAATGCTAGTTGGATCCATTCACTTACTGTGTTTTATGCTAAGCTAAAGGAGCCGGTTCAGGAGAATTGAAAGCTAAAGGAGCCGGTTCAGGAGAATTGACTGGGCTGGTTAAAACTATTTTTTTAATTGACTTATCTAATGCTGGGAAATATGTCAACAGACATAATTTTAATTTTGAATGGAATATCCTCTCAATTTTCTGTGTGTGTGTGTGTGTGTGTGTGTGTGTGTGTGTGTGTGTGTGTGTGTGTGTGTGTGTGTGTGTGTGTGTGTGTGTGTAGGTGTGTGTGTGTGTGTGTGTGTGTGTGTGTGTGTGTGTGTGTGTGTATGTGTGTGTTATTTAAAATCACCTCACATTTATGACCACTTTTTGTCAGTATTTTTCTTGTTTTCATGGTAATTCTCTTTCTTTGCTGTTTTTATTCATTTAAAAATTTAGTTTTGTGAGAGATATTCAAATTTGACCATAGGATTTTTTCAATCATTTCTTGACTTTCAATTAATTTTCCTCAGTTTATCTACCAGATTCTGCTGTTTTACTTCCTAAATTTGTGTGTCATGTACAGATAGGAAGTATCTGTTTTCTCTCCGGTTACGAAACATTTCTGTGGGAACTGCATGCTGCTTTGATGCAACTTTGTGTCTCTTGTTTGCATCATGGTAACTTTTTGCATATAGTGTAGCTGTGTCTTTGGTTTATTAAAGTAACTTTAGGTCCATTTTGAGCTGTTTGTGTTTTACTCTTTAGTCACTTCTCACTCTTGTCTTGTGCACAACAGAGCTTTTATAGCACTTTATCAACTTCTTATTTAGATATCTGATCTATAAGTCTCCTAAGTCTGTGATTTTCATGCTGCATCAACACAAACAGGACTTTCTCCTTCATACGTTTTACTGTGATATTTAGATCCACACTTATCTTACATGACAAGTTCTAAACATGTTTTTAGAAAGTAAAACCCTTGTCAGAGAAGGGGATCAGTTGCTTTTATAAAGTTTTAAACATTCTGAGCAGTAACTGTTTCTTGAGTTGGTAAGAGGAGAAGTTTACAGTCAGCGGGACTTTTGGAGTCAGCAGCAGCATGACCTAAATTCCTGCAGCAAACATTCCTTTGGGAGTTTTTGTCCTGTTCTTTTCACTAAAGCGCTGCAAGATAAAAACATTTAGGTGCTGCAGAAATGAAAGGTTGCCGGTGTTGCATCGAACAGAAAGGTTTGCTCTTCTCTGCTTTGTGTTGTCTAAACATAATCTTTCTTCAGTCAAACATCAGGTTTCTACAGGTTCATCTGAAGGATTAGGCTATCAGGGACAAAAGCCGCAGTTTTAGTCACTTGTGGAAGACGAGAGACATCTGACCCAACAATGCAGATAACCTGAAGACTGCTCTTATTCTTTTCTTTTGAACAACTTTGTCTCCAAAGCTCATGTCACAGAATTTCGATTCTGATTTTATTCACTAAGTGGAAATTAGTTACAGCTTCAAAAAAATATAAAAGTATTTGATATTTTTCTGCCTTTTTTGGGTCACACATGGAATTCCACCTTCCCAGTCTTCATCATTACAACAAGAGTCAGGAGGTGCTGGATCCAATTACGGTACCTGTCTGCCACACTGCCTCCATCCCCCATGGAAAAGTAAAACAAGCTCTACCAGAAACACTCCCGCATCTTCTGGACTCTCACCTGTCAAACTAATCCTCCATCATCCTCTACTTTCCAAGACTCCAAGATCAAATTTGTAAGGGTTTATGTCACATTTTATGAAAATTTATTGTGACTGCTTCAGTATAACCAATAATGCAAAACAATCAGTTAGTTTTTTATTATAATGCAGAAAAAACAACGTTTTTAGTACTCATTTACAGTTTTTCTTTATCAGCATTTAAAAAGGGCATTATTATTGAAATGTTTTAACTGGACAAATTTCTTAAAACAAATCATGCACCAGTTTTACTTCAAAAACCGAGAGCTCAAAAGAGTTTCTAGCTCAAAAGTTTCTAAATAGATTTTCAAAGTAAAATAAATCAGTCTTGTTTTGATGCAACCTAGAATTCATCACAGCTAATCATTTATGGAGATACGCATCAAGCCAGAGATCCCCCGAGGATTTCAGTGAGCTGAAAGGACAAATGAAAAACAAACACATAGGTTATCAACAGTCAGTTCATCTGGAATGACAGAAGACAAACTACCTCATGAGAAAGTTGTATTCATGTCTTAACGAAATGAATGTTTTCTTTTCTCAGCCTGGTTGGATTAAGGAGTTTTAAATGTGCCTCGGAGTTATCACCTGACAACATCAGTCATGGCTTGCCACAAGGTTTTCAGCTGGTAGGGGATCCTGTGTTTCTCACACAGAGCACGGACCCGCGGAGCCACCAGGTGGTAGTTATGGCGCGGCATCCTGGGAAACAAACTACAAAGAAAAGAGATCAAAGTTATCATTTGAGCCCAAAACTAGTGCCACAGCAGTTTGCTAAGAAAGAAAGAGCCTCTTTTTTTCTCACTATTGAGCCTTTATTTCAAACATGTGAAAAGAAAGTAAAAAAAATAATAAAAAAAACACATAATAATCAAAATATGCTAATGGAAATAAATAAAGAATACAGTAAAAATGAGAAATCATAAAAATTCAAGAGTTAAAGGGGCCATATAATGGAAAATCCACCTTTTGGAGCGTTTTACCATGTGATATTGTTATTTCCTCATGAAAAAAATAATATACCCTTTTTTTGCTGCATTCATATTTTTTTTCCATTTCAGCTGCAAATGTTGAGTTTAATTTTGAAAATCTTGTCAAGCGTCAATGGAAACTAATCTTGTCATCTGGCCCTGCTCATCTCCTGGAAGCTAGTCTCTGGTCTTAAACCTGTCTTCCCTTGCCAGTAAAAGATACTTAAGCGACTTGTGTAGTGTAGAAGACTTCGTAGTCCAGTAGTCACCAGGCAGATATCTTAATTTCTGGACTAGCATAGCCAATATTATGTACCTGCCTAACACGCTGTTGTAGGCACATTTTGACGGAGCGACCATAGGTGGAGTTTCCCTGAAATGAAGCATTTTATTTTCAGGTATAAATTCAGGCTGACGAAATAACTTGTATTTAAGATAAATGACATCTCAGTAGAGCCAACAGTAGTATTTTATCATATACTGTGTCTACTTATGTTCAGAGGTTTAAAATAGCATGATATGGAACCTTTAAATAATGAATTTACACCTAAACTACTTGAAGTAAAATAATGGATTTGTGTGGTTCCTAAATCATACGATGTTACAGTTTTGCCATCATTTCATTACATTTGCTTTTTTTTGACTAACCATGTTGCATTTTTATTCTGGTGTTTGTATTATATACAGGTTCACTTTTTTCTATGGCCTAAAAACATGTCAAGTTTGCTGAAAGCTATAAATAAATAGAAAAGCACCTATAGGACGGTGAAGCTTCCCTGCTGGACTTGGTACCAATCTGTTTTTGCCAGTAGTTTCATCCACGAGGTAAAGGGTCACCAGTAAAACGAATGGGGGCAAGTCGCTTCAGTGAGTTAGTATGAGTCTCCTTATTATTCAGGCTCTTATAAGTACCATCCATCCAGGGTCACGAGGAACAGGTTACCCTATCAAAGTATCAGTTATGTATGAGATCATGGTTTTTCAGGGGAAGCCTTGATAGATGGTTCCTCCTCCCAGGAATCACAGGATCAATAGCCACTGACCTCTAACTCTGATAGAGCTGATAATGAGTGCACTGATTTCTAGAGCAGTTATTCTTTTCCCAGAATATTTTTAGCTTGTAAGCAGAAATTCAAAAATCAGTTGTTTTATTCTGTATTTATTCAAAAACCATAAACATGACATATTTATTAGTTAGAAAATAAGATTTGTTGTTGTTTTACTGTTTATGTTTTGCTGTTTCGTAATTTTCAGAAGCAACCATCAGACTTACTGGTGTTCGATTTGAAAGTTGAGGTGTCCGCTGAACCAGTCGTTGAAGAAGGACTGCTCAATGTTACATGTGGCTTGTAGCTGGAAGAGAAGATGGTAAACGGTAACAGTATGTTTCTGTTTTTGTAAATGATCTATATTTTATAAGTTTGCTCCACTTAACTTTTCACAAAGTGGAGTGAATGACATTGATCAGATGCGTTTGAGTGAATGTTCAAATTTATAATCTGGGACATTGGTTCCAAATGTTGGGAATGGGATTCCAATTTCAGTTATGAAAAAACAAGTAGGGTTTAGAACTGATCTCCAGTAATCACATTACCTTTAAAAGTACATTTTTGTTTTTTATAAGAAAAAAGATTCTGATAGTCATAAGTGGAAGAAATACACATAAGTTATGTATCAATACACACACACACACACACACACACACACACACACACACACACACACACACACACACACACACACACACACACACACACACACACAGACCCATCTACTTCTGGACCATGGGGCCCCAGAAATAAGATAAAAATGAATGCAAGTCAATGGGGCTATAAAAGCTAGTTTATAATCCTGTTTGTTATGTGCCATGGATTTTGTATGATGTCCGTGAATTTTAAAGACACATTTTGATGCCAAGAAAGTGCTTATTTTCAAAGGGTGATGAAAGTTATTCTAGGTTCTGTGTGAAAAGATGTACAGGACTACAAATGTTCGTCTCATCATATTGATGCAATTAAACCAGACACAGAGAACAAAATGACAGAGATTTTTTGCCAGCTTTGAATCTTTCTTCCAGGATGACAGAAGGAGCATTAAATGTGGGGAAAACCAAAGCAAACAATCTGGCCATGTGGTAAGTGAGATTCAAAAATAAAAAATTTACTAAATTCTAATTTTATTTGTCACATACATAGTCAAACACAGTAAGAAATGCAGTGAAATGCTTATACGACCGCCAGTGACTTTAAAAAAGAGAAATACTACAGACAACCAGTTTAACTTGTAAATTAAACTGTACAATAAGGGCATGATAAAAATATTACAAATATGAAAATATAGAAGAAGATAAATAAAATGTATATATATAAGATTTGAAAGTGGCAGTGGTTTGTGAAAACATACATGAAAAGCAACTTATTAAAGTGACTTATGCAATGGTCCAAATATATAAAAATATAGTGCAAGTGTGTATGAATGTGTCCATGATTGTCCAGTCAATTTCAACGTTAGAACTTTAAAAAGATATTATTAGACCTGTGCGGTGGTGTGACTGAGAGACCTTATCACCTGAAGGAAGAAGCTCCTTCTCAGTCTCTCTGTGTTGGCCTTCAGGAAGCGGAATCGCTTCCCAGACCGCAGCAGAGAGAACAGTCCATTGTTGGGATGGCTGGGGTCCTTCATGATCTTCCTGGCTCTGGTCCAGCACCGCTTGCTGTAGATCAAGTGCAGGTGCGGATGACGCGCTCAGCTGATCGTACCACCCTCTGTAGAGCTCGTCTGTCCTGCATGGTGCTGTTTCCAAACAGGTAGAGATATTTACCGTCAGGATGCTCTCTACGGTGCAGGAGTAGAAATTCCTGAGCACCCTGGAGGACAGTCTGAAGTCTCTCATGCATCTGAGATGGTAGAGATGCTGTCGGGCCTTTTTAACCACAGTGTTGATGTGACAGGACCATGACAGGTCCTACGTGATGTGAACACAGAGGTATCAGAAGCTGTCCACTCTCTCCACTGGGCTCCCGTTGATGACGGGGGTCTGGTAGTTCATCTCCTGCTTTGTACTAAAGTTCACAATTAGCTCCTTTGTCTTGCTGACGTTTAGGAGGAGATTGTTCTTCTGGCACCAGTTCTCCAAATTTCCAATCTCCTCTAAGTAGGCCAACTGATCGTTGTTGGTGATCAGGCCCACCACGAGTGTCGTCAGCAAACTTGATGATGGCGGTGGAGTCGCTAGTGGCTACGCAGTCGTGGGTGTACAAAGAGTACAGCAGGGTGCTCAGATCACAACCCTGGGGAGCTCCAGTGCTGAGAGTGAGTGAGGCTGAGACATGTCCGCTCATTCATTGTTGGTTCTTTTTTAAAACACAAAAAAGTTTTCTTTTTTACCTTGCTGCGGACAGTTTCGTTCGCGCCTGCGAACTTCCTCAGAGCTGACGCTGATGGTGGCGTCACTTCCTACTCCATTTATTCGCAGGCAGCAGAGGACGATGTCTCCCCTCTCCGATGATGCGCATGAGACTGCAGTAGTGATGAAGCGCTCAAAGCACTTCATCACCACTGACGTGAGGGCTACATGGCGATAGTCATTGAGAGAAGCAGGATGTGGTTTCTTTGGAATAGGAACGATGATGGACTCTTTAAAGCATGTAGGGATCACATGTGGCTGGTCATCAACAGGAAGGTTGATTTAGGGAGTGAGATAAAGAAATGTTGAATATCTCTGTGAACACAGGTGCTAGCTGGTCTGCACAGGCTTTGAGAATACGGTCTAAGATGCCATCTGGTCCTGCTGCTTTGCTGGTGTTCAATCTCTTAAAGGCTCTCCTCACGTCATGCTCGGTGATGATGAGCATGTTCCCGGTGCCGGCAGTTCCTTCCTGTCTGCAGCTGTTACCACCGCTAGCATTAGCATCACTAGCGTCTTTAGCTGCAGCCTTGAAGCGAGCATAGAAGGTGTTCAGCTCGTCCACCAGAGTCGCATCCTCGTTCATCATGCTGGTTGTTGGTGTTTTATAGTCTGTGATTATCCTTAATCCCTGCCACAGGCTCCTAGAGTCACTCTGTTGAAGCTGTGACTCTAGTTTCCTCCCATAGCGCTGCTTCACCTCTTTTACCGCCTTCCGGACGTTATAAGACGCAGCCTTGTACGGTTCCATGTCCCCCGACACAAGTCCCGTGTTATAGGCAGCAGTGCGAGATCTCAGAGCGTCGCGGATGGTTTTATCCACCCACGGCTTCTGGTTGGGAAACGTTCTGATAGTCTTTTTCTCCACTGTATAATCCGTTAGTTTCCCAATGAATCCAATGAATGTCCTCTTCTGTAAACACACTAACATCATCGGAGCTGTTTCTGAACATGTCCCAGTCTGCTTCCTCGAGTCCGTCCAGCGCGCGACCTCCCTCTAAACCGGAACTTCCTGTTTCAGCCTTTGTTTGTATTTCAGCATGAGGAATATGGCGGCATGGTCGGATTTATCAAACGGTGGACGAAATTGTGCCTTATGCCTACACTTACAGTCTTTGACTGTAGTGTAGCAGTGATCCAGTCTCCTTTCACCCCTGGTGGAGCAGGTGATGTGCTGGTAGAAGTTCAGCTCTGCGCGTTTGAGGTTGGCACTATTAAAGTCTCGCCACGATAAGCGCAGCGTCCTGCTGCTGTGTCTGCTGCTGTGTAAATGCCTCATGCAGCTCGCATAAGGCAGCGTCCGTGTCCGCTTGTGGTGGAATGTAAACAGCACTTATTATGACCGATGTGAACTCCCGGGGAAGATAAAAAGGATGACACAGGATGGACAGTAGTTCCAGATTTGGTGTGCAGGAATGTGTAAGAGGAACAACGCTCACGTTGTTGCACCAGCAGCTGTTCACCATTAAACACACGCCACCTCCCCTTGACTTCCCCGAGTCTGGGTGAAGTCATAAGCGACGTCTCATTCGTAGTAATTTTTTTTACAAACTTTTACAAGCTAACAAATCTCAAAATACGTGAGACATAAGTCGAAACTCACATAATCTCTTTTCATTTAATTCAGAGAGTAAGTCAAAACGGATTATAAAATAGCTTTTATGGCCTCATTCACTTGCATTCCTTTTTTCGTTGTTCCGGGGACCCTTGAGCGGACCGGAAGGGGAGGAGACTTATTGATGAAAACAGAATAAACTCATAACCGTGACACGCCTGTGTCACAGCAGAGAAACTCTGATCCTAAATCAGATACCTGCATGGTCAGCCAGTCTTGGTGCCGCTCATAATCAATGTTCATTGGAATATGGTTCATCTGAGTCACCCACACAAACCAGTGACTCTCCAAAAACCTGGAAAAAAAGATTGTTAAACTGTGTGCCTGAGAGCAACAGGTATTGTTTTTGTGTTTATATGCTTGCAAATGTTTTACCTAACAAATAGGATGAGTGCCAGAGAGCCAAACAGGCCATACAGAGGGACGTAACAGTAGAAGTAACGAACATAGAAAGACAAATACCAAGACAGGTCCTTTAAACAACAACAAGCTCAGCGTCAGTGTTTGAAAATCCCATTCCTTATTTCAGATTTTAAACTACAACACAATCCCAAACCAGGAAAGGTAACTTTATGTAGAAAGCAGAGACTGGCTTCTTACCACCCAGTTGCGACGAGAAATCATAACGTTTAGTACTTGCAGGTTGAAGACGATTGGAATGAGCAGCGGTGGTCCCACTGAAACAGAAAGATGCTCTGATTAACCCGGAAAAGTTCACTTTCCTTTAATCAATCACTCTAACAAAACTTACAGAGAAAGAAGTACTGATGTTGGTGATTATAAGGCAAGTGTTTGATCTTTTTTATGCCGTACTGTAAGAAACAAGCAGAACAGAACAAAGTCAGTGATCCGGTTGGGTTTGGAAACACCTTTTCTTTCAGTTTAACTCGCCTCCACAGGTTGAACGTTTCCGAGGACAAAGATTCCCGACATGTTGACATCAGGATCCTTACTCAGGACATTTGGTTTGGAGTGATGGTTGAAATGCAGATGATTCCACCAGCTCGCTGAAGCGCCCTATGAAAAACGGCTTTTAAGATCTGAAAGACATTTAGCGTGAAAACAAACATCTAAAATCTAGAAGGGTTACCTTTAAATGTCCGATGACAAACTTGTGCACCAGGTGATTCCACTTGGACTTCTTGAAGACAGAAAGGTGACCGAAGTCATGCTGCAGCCACCCGGCCTGTGACTGATGAAGAAAAGATTTAGTTAGATTTAGAGACCCAAAAGGTTCAAATGAAGGCAACTGGACCTTGTTGGTTTCTTAAAAATGTTTTGCTTCTCATCCAAAGAGCTTTGTCAGTTCTGACTGTGACATAGAAGAGTCAAGCTTATAAACTGTAGCTGTCAGTTGTTTCTTAACGAGTTGAAACTGCCTATGAATACCCCTCCTCCCTACCCCCATTGAGTCATTAAAGTCATTATGACCTATTGTGTTAAATGGTTGTTTTAATTAATCAAAGAAGTCCAGTTGCCTTCTGTTGAACCCTTTGGATCACCATGACCTGGATGACTGTGAGCCTTCATCAGCATAGATTTAGAGAGGAGGTTTTCTGCAGTTCAACAATATATAGATTAAAAAGGAATACGACAACCAAATGAGTTCTGTTCAAATCACTTGAGAGGTTGCCAGCATCACTGCACACAGTAATGTCAGCGTCCAGCTTGTCCCCCAGTAGGAGACCATCAGCCAGGCGAGGAGCTCCAGCAGCAAGATGTGACCCAGATGGAGGCAGAAGAACAGAGGCCTGGACTGAAACAGACCCTCCTTCTCCACCTGAGCTCGTAAATGGTCAAAATCCTCTATGATTGTTGCCTGTTGGCAAAGTAAAAGTAAGATTTAGGAAACTAAATAAAAGTATGATGATTTTTTTTCTGTTCATGCATACCAAGTACATGAATAAACAAACTTTCCACCTTTTGCAACATTTATATAAAATTCCATTTTTGGTTCTTTTTAAACACAGATAAGATTTTTTCTTTACCTTGCTGACGGTTTCATTTGCAGCTGCAAACATCTTCAGAGCTGACGCTGATGGTGGCGTCACTTCCTACACCGTTTATCCGTCGGCAGCAAAGGACGTTGTCACCCTCTGCTTCCCGCTCTCCCCTCTCCGATGATGCAGTCCCATGAGCGATCCAATGAGTAAACTCCATCGTCCCTGTTCATGGTCCCACATCCACGTCTCCTTATCTCTATAGCTTCCTTTATCCATTTTTTGTATTTCTGTTGTTCGGTGTTTATGATCCTTGTGTTGTCCCAGTCCATTATATGGTTTTCTCTTGTGCAGTGATCGGTTACGGCCTGGGACGTAATTTTGGGGGGGAACGGGTGGGACATGTCCCCCCCACTTTTTCAAAAGGCAGTTTTGGTCCCCTGCACTTTTTTCCGTCCAAAAACAATGTTACGCTCCATTAAATGGATTTGGTTGAGCACTAGGACCGAAACGGAAACCGGTTTCCTATTAGACCCGCCCAAAAGCTAATCTATTGGCTCTGCTGATACTTGCTAACGTATTATTGGCTGTTGCTGCTGTCACTCAAGTTGTAAACAGTCAGAACGTGCTCACATTGTTTTGCTAGTTTGGAGCCGCTAGGGAACACCGGTACTGAGTCACATCGTCAACTAGACGCTGTGTAATATCAGAGCTCAGCTCAGCTTCCATTACATAACATTAGAATAAGTGTTCATTTGTGAGTCTTTGGTAGTTAGGCACAGCCAGGAGGCAGCATGTCAAGAAAACGAAAAGTGGATATAAGAGACTTCTTTCAAAGTCAAAACGTAAGTTGGAACATGTGACAGACCTGCATTAAGCTCAGACTCACCTCCTCCTTCACAAACATACTCAAAACTAACTTTTACAAACTCATCTCCTCCACATAACTGACTCCTCAGACACAATTTGTTCGTATTATTATAATAATTATTTTTTTATTATTACTATTATCATCATAATTATTATTACTACTAGTAGTAGAAGTGTAACTTCAAAACTTTTATCATTTAACTTTATTGTAAACTTATCTATTGCAATGTATATTTTCACATTAAAAAGCTCTGAAAAATGAACAGTATCATCATCGTCAACAGATTTTTTTAAGCTTAATGTCAAAGATGTACACTTTTCATTAGATTTATCTTATTTTTTCCATTTATTTTTTGTGTGTTGAAATGCAATAACTGTTTAAACACTTTTAAGGGAAATAACATATTTAATATGTTTTTATACACTCAAATGTTAGGGTGATGATCATGTGTAAAACATTAGTTCAGCATGTCCTCTAACACAGCAAATGAACAAACGGCCAGATCTCAGGAGGACCATTTATGTATAAATAATTTTTATACTTTTGACTAGGCCTGGGAAAGTAACAAATTTTGCTGGACGATATTTTGTCCAACAAATTGTTGATGATAAACGATATTGTCAACATTATCTAGACCAAAATAACCACTAATATAATGTTAATATATCATAATAATGCAAGTACACCCTTTAAAATGCAACAAATAAAACTTAATTTAACATTGAAATGTCCAGAACCAGAACTTCTAAATGAATAAAAATAACAAACAAAAATTGAATAAAAAAGGAATCTCACTCCCTGTTAGAAAATGTTGCACCAAAAACAATAAAAAAGACCCAAAACAATAAATACAATGGCCTATCCATTGTCAACAGCCAAAACTGCACTTCAATAATGATAATAAATAAAAATAATAATAGAGTTGTACATTTTTTAACTTTGATATATATATATAGAGGATGGAAAAATTATTGAGATGGGCATGTGACGTGTCAAGGGGTCTTTACATAACACCCCCCACCCCAAATCCGCACAAGCCTGCTGTGTCCCCCCCACTTCTGAAATCAAAATTTCGTCCCTGGTTACGGCTGACTTCTTTATTGTGCTTTCTGCTTCTTGTTTTGCTGCTCTTGTGTGTTTTCGACTTGCCTCTTTCTCACACTCCTTTCTATGTTCTATTGTTCGTGTGTTGAGTTGGCGTCCGGTTTCTCCTATGTGTGTTTTATTGCAGAGTTTGCATGGGATTTCGTAAACGACTCCACATTTAAGTCCAGCTGGTATCTTGTCTTTCGGGTGCACTAGTCTGTTTCTAACTGTTGTGTATGGTTTTGTTGGTGTGTTTATGTTGTGTTTTTTCATTGTTGCTATTATTTTTTCTGTTATGCCTTTGATGTATGGTAAGGTTATCACTGGTTTTGGTTCTTGTCTTTCTGGGTTTCTGGTTCTTTGCTTAGGCTGTTCTTTTCTTTCTGTTGTTGTTTGTTGTTTTCCTTTGTTTTTTGCCCATGTCGGGTATCCGCAGGTCTTTAAAGCGTGTTGTATGTGTTTGTCCTCTTGTTTACAGTCTCTTTCTTCTGTTACCATGTTTGCTTGGTGATATAATGTTCTGATTACTGACATTTTGTGTATGGTAGGGTGTTCTGATGTCCATAATAAGTATTGGTCTGTGTGTGTTGGTTTCTTATATGTGTTCATGTTTAGGGTCCTGTCGGCCTGCCTGGTTATTTTCATGTCTATAAATGCTTTACTTCCTTCTGTTTCTGACTCACACGTGAACTTTATGTTGCCTGTGTTGTCAGTGTTATTCAAGTGTTGTGTTAGTGTTTCTGTTTGTCCTTTTGGTATGATTTCCAGTATGTCGTCTACGTAACGTTTCCATAATTTAATTTAGCAATTTGGGGGGCAGTGGCTATGGCTTTTTGTTCTAGATCTTCCACGAAAAACTTGCACAGGGTGGCTGATAACGGGTTACCCATGGCGAAGCCTTCTGTCACACCCTGTCCTGTCTCCCCATTTGGCCTGTGTCTCTGTTGATTGCTTCCACCTGCCTCTCGTTTCCCAATCACCCAAGCTCCCAGCCCTCCTGTATTTAAACCCCTCCAGTTCTGTGTCTCTTGTTGCCTCATTGTTTCCATGTCCTGTGTCCAGATATCATTAAAGAACCTTTTGAGTTTTCTAGTTTGTCTGTCAGCCTGCTTCCTCCCCAGCTTTTGGATCCTTACCTCTGCTCCACTCACCAGCGCGTCCTGACAGAATGAGGCAACCCAGTAAAGGATCCAGCAGGGAGGTTCTCCCTTGGGAGTGCCTGCTCCAGTTTTTACCTTCAGACCACCGGCCGGCTCCTCTTCCTCCGGCATCGCCTCGCCGCGGACGCCGCCGCTGAACCCGGGCTTCGGCGATCCTCTCCACCCTCCCGGAGCCGGAAGGAGAGTTGGACGGGGAGGCGCAGATGGACCGCTCCTGCTATGTGGGCACCAGACTGGCTGTGTGCTCCCCCGGAGTTGACCCACAGCGTTTGGAAGGATACCGGGCTCCACCGTCACCCCTTGTCCCCGGACGGAGCCGCGAGCTCGCAGCTGCCCCGGCTCGGCGCGCCGGTTTGGACCCGCCCCCAGTCGGATCAGCTGTCCCATCTCTGGTCCAATCAGCGCCTCCGTCATCTGCAGGCAGAGGAACCACGCTTACAGCCCAGCTGACAGAGCTCGCCGATCTCCAGGCGGAGCTTGGCCGGATCCGTCAGCTCGTCAGCCTCCGGGAGTTCCAGCTGGACACCCTATCCTCTCCGTATCTCCAGGAGAGGGTTTCTGTCCAGCCAGCGGCCCCGCCTCCATTCCAGCCAGCGTCTCCCTTGTCTCAGAACCAGAGGAGCAAGCCTGCAGTCCACCCAACAGAGCTCGCTGGTCTCCGAGCTGAGCTGGCTTGGCTCCGTCAGATCCTCAGTCTCCTGGAGTTCCAGTTGGACAATCTATCCTCCCTGCTTTTCCAGTTACCGGCTCCACCAGGTCCCGCGCCACCAGTCCAGTCAGCGCCAGTTCCAGCGGTGGTCCCATAGGTCGCGCCGCATCCTGTTCCAGCGGTGGTCCCAGAGGTGCACCGCGTTCAGTCCAGCCTGTCCAAGTGGTCCAGTCTGCAGCAACTCCTCCTCCACTCCAGAAGCCGGCGGTCCAGAAGCTGGCGGTCTAGAAGTCAGCGGTCCAGAAGCCGGCGGTCCAGAAGCTGGCGGTCTAGAAGTCAGCGGTCCAGAAGCCGGCGGTCCAGAAGCCGGCGGACCAGAAGTCGATGGAGGTCGATGCCCCCAGTCCAGAAGTCGATGCCCCCAGTCCAGAAGTCGACGCCCCCAGGCCCGAAGTCGACGCCTCCAGGCCCGAAGTTGATGCCTCCAGGCCCGAAGTCGACAACTCCAGGCCCAAAGTTGACGCCCCAAGGCCAGAAGTTGATGCCCCCAGGCCAGAGGTTGATGCCCCCAGGCCAGAAGTCGACACCCCCCAGGCCAGAGGTCGACGCCCCCGGGCCATAGGTCGACGCCACCGGGCCAGTTCCAGTAGTGGTCCCCGAGGTCGCTCCGTGTCCAGTTCCAGCGGTGGTCCCCGAGGTCGCACCATGTCCAGTTCCAGTTCCAGCGGTGGTTCCGGAGGTTGCACCGTATCTGGTCCAGCCCTTCCACGGGGCTCCGGTCCAGCCCTTCCACGAGGCTCTGGTCCAGCCCGTCCACGAGGATCCGGTCCAGCCCGTCCAAGAGGCTTTGTCTCCGGTCCAGCCCGTCCAAGAGGCTTTGTCCCCGGTCCAGCCCGTCCAAGAAACTTTGTCTCCTGTCCAAGAGGCTTTGTCCCTGGTCCAGTCTGTCCACTAGACTTTGTCCCCTGTCCAAGAGACTTTGTCCCCTGTCCAAGAGGCTTTGTCCCTGGTCCAGTCTGTCCACTAGACTTTGTCCCCTGTCCAAGAGACTTTGTCCCCGGTCCAGCCTGCAGAGACTTTGTCCCCGGTCCAGCCTGCAGAGACTTTGTCCCCGGTCCAGCCGGCAGACTTTGTCCCCGGTCCAGCCTACAGAGACAATGCCCATAGATCCATCCAAAGGGTCGACATCTCCAGTCCAAGAAGATGACGTCTTCCCCTCCTCTCAAGAGTTCCAGTCTCAAGAGTCTCCGTCCTCTCAAGAGTCTCCAGTGCCCCATGTGTTTCAGTACCCTGTGTCCTGTCCTCCCCTCCTCCTCTGCCGCAGATGCAGGCCCCCAAGAGCCTGTTGTTACCTCCTCCTCTGCCACAGACGCAGGCCCCCAAGAGCCCGTCGTCGCCGCCTCCTCTGCCACAGACGCAGGCCCCCAAGAGCCCGTCGTCATCGCCTCCTCTGCCCTAGACGCAGGCCCCCGGACTCTGCTGGTCCCTGCCTCCTCTCCATCGGCCCCTCGGTCCCTCTTGGCCCTCCCTCTGGGTCCCCCTCCTCCCGCCCTGCTCTGTGTTCCTGTGCGCGTCTGGGAGCCGCCCTTTGGGGGGGGGGGGTACTGTCACACCCTGTCCTGTCTCCCCATTTGGTTCAGCCTGTGTCTCTGTTGATTGCTTCCACCTGCCTCTCGTTTCCCAATCACCCAAGCTCCCAGCCCTCCTGTATTTAAACCCCTCCAGTTCTGTGTCTCTTGTTGCCTCATTGTTTCCATGTCCTGTGTCCAGTTATCATTAAAGAACCATTTGAGTTTTCTAGTTTGTCTGCCAGCCTGCTTCCTCCCCAGCGTTTGGATCCTTACCTCCGCTCCACTCACCAGCACGTCTTGACACCTTCCAGTTGTTTGTATACTGGAAGGAAGCTGTAGAGATAAGGAGACGTGGATGTGGGACCATGAACAGAGACCATGGAGTTTACTCTTTGGATCGCGCATGGGACTGCATCATCGGAGAGGGGAGAGCGAGCAGCAGAGGGCGACAACGTCCTCTGCTGCTCGCGAATAAACGGAGTAGGAAGTGACGCCACCATCAGCTTCAGCTCTGAGGATGTTTGCAGCCGCAAACGAAACATCAGCTAGGTAAAAAAAAAAAAACCTTCTCTGTGTTTAAAAAAGAACCAAAAATGGAATTTGAAGACAAACACAGCAAGAACGTACAAAAGAGATTTATATAAGAACTCACATTTTTGTCGCGGTCCTGGTTCGGCTCTGTTGCTGTCAACTCTCCAATCAGCAGAGGTTTCAGAAACTTTTGCACCAACTTTTGATCTGGATGGAAAGCAGTAAAAGCCTCCTGTGACACATAAAGAAAGTATTGATTCAGCTAAATGCATTTATAGATAATAAACTCCATGATGCACAAAAATATCTAAATAAATTGTTTAGCAACAAATTCATTAAAATTACACATAAAAGACAATATTTTAACATACACCATGACCTTAAAGGTTTGATTCAAAAAGAAACATTTGATGTATTATAAATAATTTGTGCCTGTTTGCAACAGTCAGTAAAAACACAAATCATCACTTTAAACTGTTTGGTGATGAGAAAGATGTACGGTATGTAGATTTGTGATATAGCGGTATGAGGTGATGTTTTTATTACTGGCCACATAATATGGTCAAATGTCACAATGCTTTTTCCATCTTTGAAGCTTTGAAGTGGGGGTGGGGTGGGGGGAGGGGCTTAGATGGATGGTTTAATAAGATCAAAAACAGGAGTTTTGAGTCTCTGTCTGAAAACAGAATAAGTACTTCCATGGATAAAGCACATTGGACTGAAAGGAATCAATCTGAAAATCAGATGGATGACGCATCTGAGATGCTAAAATAATACAAGTGTGTGCCTGTTGTCAATTTTAATTATCTATTCAAAGGCATCTATAAACACACCAGAGTTAAAACTGCACGAGTCTCATAACAAAAACATTTTCTTGCATCTAGTTTGAGGTACATAGACATGTTTTAAACCCAGAAACCCATGTGGGAAGAGAAAACAAGCTTATTAATAAAGACAAGAAGCTTATTGATACCGTGGCATCTTCTCCAGCATAATGTCCGATGACGTGAGAGCCTCCTGGATGCCTTCTGGCCCACTGGGTGATGTTATACACCTTCCTGTTGATGACTAGCCATCGATCGTTCTTGCTGCAGTGTCTCTGGACCTCCTCCCAGGTGTAAACACCTGTCTCCTTCTCGCTTCCTGGTTCTACCAGATCCGTCTGCCGACCTCCACCTCCCATCCTCTCTGCTGCTTGTCTCCGATTCAACTCTAAAGGAATGCTCCTGTCTCAGATCTCACACAAGATGCAAGGAACGTGTCTGAATCTGCAGAAACAGAGTTTAGTCTATTCAGCCAGTAGAATAAAAATGAGCAAAACAACACTGATGCTGGAATCCATCATCCAGCAGTAAATGCAACACAAATATGAGAAATAAATACCTACTTCCGGTACAGTTCTACTTACATGATCTCTCCGGGCTTCAGTCAGAGCAGCAGACCGGATGATGCTGTTCTCTGTCGCCGTGAAGACCGGTTTGAAAAAGAGCAGACCATAAAAGCCATCCTCACCCTGACGCCTCTGATAGGCTCTGAGCATTCACCTCTTCCGAGCGCACGGACTTCGAACAGATCATTCGAGAGTTTCCGACCAATCAGAGCGCAGCAGTGGGGATTTCGGGGTGCTGGTGGCCGCAGGAGCTGCTCACCAGTCTAGTCTTGTCTGAGCGATCATCAGGAGGAGAGTGGCGCTCAGAGAAAATAAATAATAGTAAAAGACAAGTAAATAACTTTTGTTCTAGCAACTCCTGCCGCTCCTTTCCACGCGCGAAATCCCATTTGTTGTGCAGAAAAAACGTCACGTGAAACAGAGAACTGGCCATGATGGGGTGTAATCAGCCTTTCTTGCACTCTGCATTCTTAGCCGCTGCAATTTGGGCTTCGTTTACAAAATAAAATCCATTTCAAATGTCCTTTAAGCTCTTCATCACACGCACTTCTTTTTTCATTCAATTTAATGTGTTTGAAGCTCTTTAAACACAAAAAATCTATTCAATGCCCACACCAATTAAAGAAACATGTCAAACATCGAAATTAACGTAGAAAGCCCAACAGCAAAGTGGTTCAAAGTGATCCGTTAAGTGGAGCTTGTTGGTGAACTTTACAAAGTCCTTTACAAAGTCCAAGACAGACCCACCTCAGGCGCTTTAAACTATCCTGCAGCATCATGTTGCAACTTTAGAGATGTAGTCATGCAGCCAGATGATGACTTCAGCCACGTCTGTGTGTGTACAATCCTCTGGGAAGGCAAAAGATAAGGCTGCTGTACAATCAGTCAGACCATCACCTGATCCTTGTGGAACGTTTTTATGGAAGCACTTACACTACATGTGAAGTCCACTTCATTTATCAAGATTTATAACATTTATTCAGGTTTTTAGGACATTTGATCTGACAACAAACATTCTCACTGTCTCATTTAGCAGAAGTTTAATAGAAAGAATCCGTGTGTTTTTCTGCATATTTCAGCACCTATTCTCTTTATTTAATGGGAATAATACTAAAACACAATGAGTTAGATAACATAAATCAGGTGAGGTCTCGGCCTGGTTCAGACGTTCTTATCAGTCTCAGATAAAATATACATTTTCTTGATACTTCTTATCAGACTTCAACAGTTATTACATCTTAGCGAGCAACAGTTCAGCTGAATGAGGTTGTTTTCAGAAATAAAACGATTCTTTCTGTTTCAAGCTGCATTGTGATGAAGTAAGAAACTACTCTAGTAGAAATTAAAGTTACTCTAAATGTAGAGTATTTATGGAAAACATTATAATAAAGAAAAACTTTGGTAAACGTTCTTTATTTTGTTAAAATCTAGATCAACAGAGCCAGAGGTGCACAAACAGTCAACAATTTATTAAAAACCTGAAAGAAATGCAGCACTGCAGTACAAAACGTTACTCAGAGGGTAATTCAATCAACATTATACACTTTGAACACGTTTAATTTTGTTTTTCTAGCTTGTTGTTCACACCTCACATTTAAAATGAAAAATATTCTAGCATTCCACTGAATTTAACAAAAAATAATCATCTTACTGTTGATCAAAACACTCTTACATCCTTTTTGACTTTCTAATGTGAAATCAAAACCAACATGGAAGTATAAAATCTCACAGATACGATCAGTCTTTGCTGGAAAGTGAAGAGAGATATCACATTTTTGGTGTCCAGCTGATCATTTGTGGAGATACGCATCAAGCCAAAGATCCCCCGAGGTTTTCAGTGACCTGAAAAGGGAAGCCAGGAGAAAAGTGGAAAGTAAATAACCTAATCTGGTTCTAAAATATGTTCTTAAACTTCTGTTTTTTTATTTATTACACCTTGGATTTAGGTTTTGTTTTTCTCATCCTAACAGCTATTACCTGACAACATCAGTCATGCCTCTCCACAAATTTTTCATCTCGTATGAAACTCCATGCTTCTCACACAGAGCGTGGACCCTCTGTGACACTAGGTGGTAGTTGTGGCGCGGCATCGTGGGAAACAAACTTAGGCAAGAGAAAATAAAGCATGTGTCACTGCTGCGAGCTGAAAATTACTTCCTGACTTTAAACTTAAAGACAGTTTTGTCAGAAAACATGGACGTTTATGGGTTCTCATCTAAACTATCAGACTCACTGGTGTTCGATTTGAAAGTTGAGGTGTCCACAGAACCAGTCGTTGAACGCCGACTGCTCAATATTACATGTAGCTTTCAACTGAAATTCAAAAGGAGGCAAATTTGTTATTGTTATAGAGGATAAGGTTTTATCTTTGATGGTTGATAAATCAGAGCTCAGAGCTGAGCACTTAAAGACTGTTGCTGATGGCCTTGAACTGACTGCAGAGAAAGTGGCACATAACTGTGTCACACTGGAGCAGTCAACTGCACAGAGGACCAATGACGACCAACCAAACATACACTGTAAGAAATGAAATGTTGAATTTACCTAAACAAGTTGTGTCATCTGGTTCCACTAAACCTAGCTGAGAGCAAAGAGTAAAATACATTGTTATATGCTGTTATGTTTAAAGTAAATGGATATTATTTTTTACATTAAGGCAACTAGGTTTTGTAGAGCCAGTTGACCAGCTTGGTTAAGTAAGTGGGCGACGGTGGCACAGGAGTTAAGTGCTCGCCCCGTAATCGTAAGGTTGCAGGTTCGAGCCCCGCTCAGCATGTCGCTGTCGTTGTGTCCTTGGGCAAGACACTTAACCCACGTTTCCTGTTGGTGGTGGTCGGAGGGACCAGTGGCACCAGTGCTCGGCAGCCTCGCCTCTGTCAGTGCACCCCAGGGCAGCTGTGGCTACATCGCAGCTCATCCCCACCAGTGTGTGAATGTGTGTGTGAATGGGTGAATGACTGATTGTGCTGTAAAGTGCCTTGGGGGGTTCCAGGACTCTAGAGGGCACTATATCAAATACAGGCCATTTACCATTTAAATCCAGCATTTCATTTCTTACAGTGTACTTGTTTGCACACATTTGTAACCATGACTTCATCTGTGAGACTCTCATTAAAGAGTAAAAAAAAATCATATGTTTATGTTGTAGCAGGTACCTGCATGGTCAGCCAGTCCTGGCGCTTCTCATACTCGATCTCCATTGGGATGTGGTTCATCTGAGTCACCCACACAAAACATTGACTGTCTATAAATCTGTAAAATGTTAGACCAAAATAATCAATCCAAGTGTTTGATCTTTTAACAGTATGCAGAAAATGTTTTGTGAATGATTATTTTATGCTAATCGTCTATCTTGATTGAACTGATCAGTTATTACAACCAAAATAAAGATGAAATTCACATGATGGTTTTAGCACAATTACCTGACAAAGGTCAAAAGTGCCAATGAGCCAAAGAAGCCATACAGTGGACAATAAGAGCAGAAGAAGCGAAAGTAGTACGAAAAGGACCAAGCCACATCCTTAAAAAAGAAAGGAGAATCATTTCAATTTTTATTTTACTAAATTAACATTTAAACATTTTTAGAAGTCCTATAAAAAATAATAATTATAAATTTCACTGTGCCACACAGGTGGAAACTGCTAGAGTGAAGCCAATGCAGTTGACAAAAATTGCTGTTCCCCCCTCATCCACTAGGGGCTGGCTCCAAAATGAGGCAAGTTTCCATTGACTCCCATGTTAAAAATCCCAACTTCACAGCAGAAGTAAACATGTTTTTAAGTCTGATAAAAAAACTGTTCAGGTTTAATTGGTCAAGTTTACCATCATGACATCTCTGAAGGGATGAATATTTTTGTAACTGGAATGGTGGAATGGAATGGAGGGTTTATTTATACAATCATAGTGCCACACAGGGACTCGAATCTTACCACCCAGTCACGCTGGGAAAACATGGCCCTCATGATCTCAAACTGGAAGTAGAAAGGCATCAGCAGAGGTGGTCCGACTGCAAAAGGAAATATGTTTCATTACTGGAAAGTTTTAGGTTGTTGATTTTGTTTGAATGATTTGAAAAGATTGAAGTCAAACATACCAAGAAAGAAGTATTGGTGTTGGTGATTATAGGGCAGGTATTTGATCTTTTTAGTGCCGTACTGTAACAGAGAGTTAGGTTATTTACATTCATGGTGATTAGCAGTAGAAGCTCACTTCTCCAGTCAGAACTAATCTCTGTTTCTTCATACTGAGGACAATCAAAGAGATATCCATGACTGATCAAATATTTTTCACATTCATTAAGAAAGTTATCATTGGCTTAGAGCCCAACAAGCTTCTGTCGGATCACGTCAAGGCTACTGCTGCTTTGATTTTTTACGTGATCACATTCTTCATTCCAGCTTTTAACTTTAATTTCCTGACAGTATGTCAATAACTGAAACTAAAACTATTTTATTGGAATAATTCATCTTTAGTGAAGCACTGATAGCATTTTCTTTAGAAATAAATGGGAAGGCCTAATAAATTAATATTTGTGTCATTCGTTTCAAAATTTATCTCTAAAATTGTTTTATTCTGACATTTCTATGAGATGCCTTTAGAAAAGTTCAGTTCATCTTTAATAATATAAACATAAATATTGACCGACTCAAATCCTCAGTTTTGATATTTCTGAATTAAAGGATTTAAAATCTGGGTTTCTATCAACTTCTCACCTCCACAGGTTGAGTGTTTCCAAGGACAAAAACATGCAACATGTTGACATCAGGATCCTTCCTGAAGACATTTGGTTTGGCGTGATGCTGGAAATGTCGATGGTTCCACCAGTTGGCTGAAGCTCCCTGTAAAACAGAGATCGTCTACATAAACTTTGTAAAAAGGCACATCTGGAACCTGTAAAGATTACCTTTATATGCCCCATAACAAACTTGTGCACCAGATGATTCCACTTGGACTTCTTGAAGACGGAAAGGTGACCAAAGTCATGCTGCAACCATCCAGCCTGTGACTGATGGGGAAGAAATAACTGTGCATTGGAAAGTTTAAATAAGCATAAATACCCATTTAATGAGTTCATTTGATGAAATCACCTGAGCTATTCCCAGAAACAAGGAGGAAAGTAGAGTCAGAGTCCAACTCGTCCCCCAGTAGGAGACCATCAGCCAGGCGAGGACCTCTAGCAGAAGGATGTGACCCAGTTGGAGGCAGAAGAACAGAGGCTTGGACTGAAACAGACCCTCCTTCTCCACCTGAGCTCTTAAATGTTCAAAATCTTCCATGATTTTTTCCTGGAAGTAAAATAAAAGGAACATTTTTAAGCTGAAATGATAAAACTAATCTAGATTTTCAGAAATCTCTCCTGCAAGTGAAATTTCTAACTTTTTATGTGAATTTAAGAAAACTCACATTTTTAGTCCCATCCTGGCTCGGTTCTGTCGTTGCCAACTCTCCAACCAACAGAGGCTTCAGAAACTTCTGTACAAACCTCAGGTCTGGATGAAAAGCACTGAAAGGCTCCTGGAAAATAAAAATATTCATACATAATTTTTTTTATTTAGAAAGATCATTAGGATTATTAGAATTTTGCATTGTTGCAACAAAAATGTCACCGTTACTTTTAATCAAAAAGCTGATTGTTCCATCTTTCAGTTCTTTTTAAAACACAGAAAATGTTTATTTACCTGCAACATTTTGTTTGCGGCTGCAAACATCGTCAGGCTGGCGCCGATGGTAGCATCACTTCCTTCGTTTATCCGTGGGCAGCAGAGGACGTACTGCACATGGATAAATGAAGGAAGTGATGCCACCATCGGCGCCAGCCTGATGACGTTTGCAGCCGCAAACGAAACGTTGCAGGTAAATAAACCTTTTCTGTGTTTTAAAAAGAACAGAAAGATGGAATTTGAAACTCAACACAGCAGGAACACACCAAAGATGTAAAAAGCTGAGTGTTTAAAACATTTACTAATCTGTCAAACTGATTAACCTCATGATGTCAGCTGTATTTTAATCCGATTTGTTTATGCATCAGTGGGAAGTAGGTTCACAAACATAAAACTTGAGCAGATTCAAGGACAGATCAGATAATAAATTGCATGGAAATCTTTGGAAGACCTTCGAAAAGCTTCAGTATCTACTCATCTGAATAAAAGAACACCACAGTAACTACCACCCAGCAATCACATCAGCTGGCGTCCTTAGATAAATAAACCCAAAACACTTCAAAGATAAATATTCATGAAAAGAAAATTTTAGATGTTCATAAAACGTATCTCTTGTGTCTAAACTATTCTTATTAACCAGAACAGCCATAAACATGAGCATAAATAAACCGTATGTGGTCAGAATGACATTGAGATAATCACATGGAGTGATCTGATTACAGGTCACAGCCAGTTACACGTAAAGCCTCCTGGTCAAAGGTCACCCTCATCCACCTAACATCAGAAACTCTGGTTCCTACGACAGAAATATCATGTGAGGTAATAATAATAATGATCAACATCCATAATTCATGATTTTTAATTTTTTTTTCAAAGTAGAATGAATAGAATCCGCTCTTTAACTCACAGACTATACAGAAGAACACCACAAACATCTTCTTGATGTTTAAAGGTCAACACAACTCAGATTAACATATCTTATACTCACCCATTGTTTATGTAAAGTTAAGATGCAGAAGCTTTGTGTGTGTGTGTGTGTGTGTGTGTGTGTGTGTGTGTGTGTGTGTGTGTGTGTGTGTGTGTGTGTGTGTGTGTGTGTGTGTGTGTGTGTGTAAAGCGAAGAATGACCTCTTTGGTCCCAAATGACTCAGGCCATTATCCAGAAATCCTGCTGGATCTTCATCCCATCAACTCAAACTGAGGCTTGTGGCTGACTGATGGTTTCATATGAAGATTTCACTATGTGTGAATATCTTATATCCATTAAATCACACTGAGAAGAATTATAAGGCAGTTTTTAAATGAATGAAGATCTTTAATATGACTAAGTTGGCATCTGAAAAATCATAATCCAACTCAATAAAGTTGCAAGTGGATGTTCCGGAGGATTTACGGCGAGTTACAGAATATCCAACATTTGTTCACTTTTACAGGCCTTAATCTGCATTTTATGCATTAAAGTTTTATTATAGCACATAATTCACAATTTGTATGAATGATTTGTTGAAATCAAAGGTTATCAGAAGGAAACCTTTCTTTAAAAACAAAACAGCCTGCTCGAGCCACTTGTAAATATTTATTGCATATACTAATGCATTTTTACTTTGTTTTAGATAAATTAATAATGTTCTTTTGAGGATCTAGATTTTGTGTAGCTCTGTGTGTAAAAGTTGTATATTCACCGTAGCATCCTCTCCAGCGTAGTGACTGATGACCCGAGCCCCTCCCGGATGCCTTCTGGCCCACTGAGTGATGTTATACACCTTCCTGTTGATGACCAGCCACTGGTCGTTCCTGCTGCAGTGTTTCTGGACCTCCTCCCAGGTGTAAACACCTGTCCCCTTCCTGCTCACTGGTTCTCCCTGCTCAGTCTGCTGACCTCCACCTCCCATCCTCTCTGATCCCTGGATCTGCCTGTGCTCCAATTAACTAGTATGCTCCCAAATCTCACGCTTGGATGTGACAAAAGAGAAATGTCCTTAAATCTGTGAACATGATCTGAAAAAAAGAGGAGGCACAGAACACAGATTTATTAAAAATTAAATTAGACATTAACTATGAAATCCAACAGCCAGGAAATTAAGCAGCTGGAACAAACTGAAAACTAAAGGAAATAGGTGACATGTATAAAGTAAATAAAAGGCACTGATATTTCTCACTTACATAAACCAGGTGTTGCCTTGGTAACTCTCCCTTGTGACCTCTGTATGCTGCTGCTCACCACAGACCAGCTTCAAGCATCGTATAACTCTTCCTTTGTCTGTCTTCCAGGCTGCTTTCATCCTCTTAGACAAAACAAACTCCCATCAAGCCGTTTGGGCGTTTCTGACCAATCGGCACTCAGCTGTCTCATATTTGGACCACTGGTGGTGATGAGATAGGCTCAGTGAGCTTCCCATCTGAGCATCACAAGGTTGTCTGAGCAACCAAAAGGAAACAACCAGCTGGAGGACAAATAACTCACCAGGTTTAGGAGGGAGATGCTGGTGGTTCCTTAGAAAGCAAAGACTTCTGTCAGAACAGCAGCTTATTGTTTTCAATCCTCTGGTGTTTTTTGTCCACGGTGGAGATTTTATTAGTCCTTCTTTCTTGTTGATAATTTTCCTTCAATTTTTTTTGGCACTTTCGTATCACCATCTTATTGTCATGCGTTCTCATGACAGGGTGTGCACTTATGTTTGGGCCGCCTTGTCCATCAGCTCAAAAACTGAGACCAAATCCAAGAAATGTATTGCAGTAAAATCGGTGCTTAAGACTGGGAAAAAGAGACAGTCTTGTCTAAAACATTTAAGTTCACACAACCTCCAGAGATAACAAGTAAAACTCTGAGAAGAGACACTATCGCTTATCAACACAGCTGTGAAAACAACGGCGCCATCCATGGCCACAGCATTAGAGCTGGGATGACCTGGCTTACCCCTCACCACGTGTGGTAAAAACACGCCAGCGAATCTTACTCTGCATTCACATCCTGTGTTCAAAGGTCAGGGGCTTTTTTGGCTTTTATCCAGTAGTTTCGATGAAAGTAGAGGAAAGTTTATTTAAAGCAGCTATGATGCCTGTCAAACAGCATGCATATGGCAGCAGATTAGCATGTAACCTTTATAGGCTTCTATCTGTGGCTAACCCTAACCCTAATGAGGAGAAAAGAAAGAATACAAACTAAAGATTTATGCAGAACTCAGACAAAAGCTACCAACTCGAACAGAAACTCAGGAGGATAAAATATTCTGCTACTTACTGGTAAAGGAATCTAACACATTGGTTTGTAGCTTAGCTCTCTTTCTATAAACATCTTAAAGGTGTGAGACACTCGTTTAATCACATCTTTTGTCGTGGTCTCTAGTGGGAATCTGGAGGGAAAAAGCCATGGTGCACCATTTTCAGGCACTAGCAAATTTTCAGATCAGAGGAGAGCTTCCGGCTGCAGGATTTGGACTGGAGTCTTACGTCCCGATATTTGGACATATTTTCTCAGACTGGCTAACAGCAATGCGACTCTACAACTGACTCTGTTTGCTCTGCAACAAGTGGTGGCTAGTAAACTTTTTTTGGGTTGGGCTAATGTTTCCCGTCTGTTTTCAGATGTGCTAACCACATATCACCACTAGAGGGTGGAACATACGTGACCATTCTCATGCATCACACAGTGAACCCGACGGATCTGGTAGCAGGTCCACGAGAATTTCCAGCAGCAAAGTATTTCCAAATACTTGCTTAATATTCTCTGATGTATGCAAACTGCACACGTACTTAATGGGAAGAGGCGTATCTTAACAATAGAATCCACATTTTCTTCCTCAACACCAAATGCCAACAATAAGCTGCCAAATGAAAAGTAAAACAAAGCTAAGATCATGAAGCCAAAAGGGTAAATTCAGTCTGAACTTTGCTGGTTTATGGTCATTATAATCTGTGTTATAGTAAAAAAAAATCTCCTCGGTTTGTGTAATCCTTTGTCCCAACGTCACATTAAGCAGATTCTTGGGTGTTTTTATCTCCCGGAGAGAGTTAACAAATCTCTGATACCACATTCCATCATTTTGTGGTTCTCCGTAATAAAAATCTCCACGAGGTGTACTCAGCTGCTCTAAAACAAACAAAGAACAGTGAGCTAAAAAAAAAAAAGAGAGAGAGATGAACTGTGGAGAGCTTCAGGTGAAGATCCAGAGCTGAGCTGAGACTTTGCCCGGTTTCGGTTGCAAACCTCTACAAACAAAGACTATCCTAATCTTTGTAATGGAGGGGGGATCCAGCACGAATGCACCAGTTCTAGCATAGGTCTATGTTAAAGATTGCTATGACAGAAAAGGAACAGAAAATACATAATGGGACGTTTCAGTTGTCTTCAGAGTGTGAGACAACATTTTTAAACTACACTTAAATGCAGATTACATGCAGCACTTATAGTTTGTACGATGTGTAGATCGTTTATCTTAATTCTAATGTTTGTTTGTTTTTTAAATATATCTAGTGGTTCTTTTCTTCTTCTACCTGTGAGACTGGTGGGGCGGTGCCCTAGCACCCCCCATGGATGAGCCACCACTGTCTGCAACGTTGCTGTTTTATCTTCAGAAATAAGCCTGGAGGAGTTCTGCCGTGTGGTGGAGTTGTTAATGCAAACTTTTTTGTAAGCTTCTACCAGTCGATACGCTCTCTGCTGTTTCCTGGATGCCTAAACCAACAACAGCCTTCCCAGTCACAAGTCAAGATGGGTGAGTCCATGACTGTTAAGCGACAGTGTTTCTAATCCTAGGTTCATCATTTATTTTCTATCAGAAGCTAATGCAGGAGACAGGTGTAGGAGACTATTTTCATGGTAACCATAAATAAGCAGAAACAATAGGCCTTCACAGCTGCAATCTGCTCTGGCCTAATAATGATTACAAAATGTTTTTTTTCAGTTAACCACGCCTTTAAACAGTACTACCCAAACAGTTCTTTTTGACCTTGAAGCTGTCACGATTCACACACGGAGGAGGGGTGACGTCAGCCGGGAGGTCATGTGAAATATTCTGTTCCCCTGTGTCGGGAGGTCACACTTCAGGCTATCTTCACAACATTTGTGATCGACTTTTATGGGAAAATTATGTAATGTAATAATGTCATACTTGTGATGTATTTTTTAGCTATATGTCCTCCTAAAAACAATAAAAGGTACAGTAAAAACATTCTTGTTCACTCTTTTCTTATAATTTTTGAGAGTTATGTAAAAGGATGTAATCTCACTCAGTTGAACCATTTTTTATTTGAGATTGTTTAGTCCTCATAATGGACAATAAGTTGTGTGAATTAGGAAATATTTGCTCTTGATTGCCTGAGGAAAACAGAATATTTCAGGGGAACATAATTTCCCACAACACCTGTTTCACGTGGATCTGAGAGCAGAGTTGTAAACAAGCTGACTGCCGTTACCAGCTAACGGATATGAAGTGATCACTGGCTGCATGTTAGCCAAGGCTAGCAAAGGAGGGTTGGCGAGTCGGGGACACACCGTGGAGATCAAGTAAACAATGCTGATTTAGCCATCAGCTAATTGTGGCTCCTAGCTGGTGTGAGCCACGGCGGAGATGGACATCACTAGCTGCCTATTAACCATGGCTAATGAAGGAGGGTTGGCTAGACAGCCTGATAGGATTGTAGTCATCCCAAACGTCTTCGGTTTAGGGATCATGAAGGCCACTGTGCTCTTATAGGAACCTTAAGTACAGCAGATGTTTTTTGTAACCTTGGCCAGATCTGTGCCTTTCCACAATTCTGTCTCTGAGCTCTTCAGTCAGCTCCTTTGACCTCATGATTCTCATTTGCTCTCATATGCATTGTGAGCTGTAAAGTCTTATATGGACAGATGTGTGGATTTCCTAATCAAGTCCAACCATTTAAATCAAACACAGCTGAACTCCAATGAAGGTGTTTGACTATCTTCAGGAAGAAACACCTGAGTTAAATATAGTGTAAAAGCAAAGGGTCTTCTCTAATAAATCTGCAAAAATTTCTACAAGTCTGTGTTTTTCTGTCAACATGGGGTGCTGTGTGTACGTTAACGAGGGAAAAAAATAATTTAATCTATTTTAGCAAATGGCTGCAACATAACATAGTGAAAAATTGACGGGAGTCTGAATAATTTCTGCACCTCAAGACATGCAAGAAAAGTGTGTGAGGGTTTTCATCCAGCCTCCGAACACTAAAAAAATCAGTCTGACATCAAAATATTCAGAGATCAAAAATATATTTTATTGGAGTACAATTTTTTTTTCATTGATCAAAGAAAACAACAAAACTACAGTAAACATACTTGTGCTTTTAAACCACAGCCTGAGGCTGTTTTCTATCGGAAAATGTATACTAATGACTAACTGAGCTAGGGTGAGTTCACGCTGTACCTTTAAAAACGTAATTAGGTCACAACTTTTTCATGTAGCAAGATGATGCTTCAAGCTAACGTCAAACAAGAAAACGTTCATGTAAAAAAGATAGAGTTGGTGATCTAAGAGTAATAAAAGTCACGCAGGATCAACCTGGATAATTAATTTAATGGATGAAATGTCATTATACAGCAACTACACATGGTTGTCACTTTATTTATTACTTTTTATGTTTAAGCTTAAAGAAATACCCCGTAGTTTCATCTAACCAAACACATTAAATCTGTACAAGTACTGTGGATGATGTTCTTGTTGTTGTTACTTCTCAGCTTTTTGCTTCAATTCATTGAATCAAAACTCAGAACTAAATGTGTTTACTGAGAGCAAATATCAGAAAAGCCTCAATGCATTTTGTAAAAAGTAGCAAATGTGTAGATTTTTTTTAACAGATTGTAGACATTCATAAAAACCTGCAATGCAACATTTTGTGAAATTGGGTCATTTTAAGTAAAGATGCTATCAATAAAATGTATGCAGCATTATTTTTTATGACGCTCAAACTATGATAGCAATAAAATATTTATAATTTTACTTCAAATACAAAAATGCACAGAAACAAGGATGATGTTCAGGCAAAAGTTGCTAAATCAGGACCTTTCAATAAAATAAAATACATTACCATGGTTAAAACCCTTTGGTCTATATAATATTTTATAGCATCATGTTTTGTCCAGAAACCCCCAGTTTGTAGGGTGCATGAAGATTGACATTTCATACATAAACAGAAAAAAATAATAATAAAATAAACTTATGGTAAACAGATAATTTATGATTGTTAACATACTTAGTTTTAGAATTCTGTCACAATAAAAGAAAAACAGCCAGTTAAATAAATATTTTACCATATTTGTCAGTTTTATTCGAACCATGATGCTACTTTTAATTTTTTTTACTCTATAAATGAATGAAATCAACTCAACAAACAAAGAATTTATACATTTCATATGATTGGAGGCACACAGGTACAGTACAATCAGTTTTCATTCAGAACGGAGGAAGAAGAATCAGATGTTTGCTCTGCAGCTGATCACTTGTGGAGATACGCGTCAAGCCAAAGATCCCCCGATTTTTTCAATGAACTGAAAAATAAGCAAGCAAAAGTGGATAAAATATCAGTTAACTGCACAATCTGACGATGAAACAACATCTTTATCCTTGTTTGTATAAATAGACTTCAGCTTATGTTAACTCGTGTATTTTTCCTTTCTGTTTCTCGATCTGCCAGTGAGTTAGTACCTGACAACATCAGCCATTCCTCGCCACAAACTTTTGATCTCGTAAGAAACGCCGTGTTTCTCACACAGGGCACGGACCCTCTGGGCCACCAGGTGGTAGTTGTGGCGCGGCATCATGGGAAACAAACTTGACAGGGAGAAAAAAAAATCAAATGTGTTTTACGTAAATGTAACACCAGTCAATTTTCCTTGGGATTTATGTTGAAAAGTAGATCTTACGGTTCACGTTTTTATGAATTCTTGTTCTAGCAGCTTACATCTTACAGCTCTTTTTGGTATTATCCTGTATGTTTTATTAGACAAATTATAACTAATATCTAGTTCAACAACCTCTGGTATTAATTTCAGACATGGACTTATATGTTCAAGGCTTTTCCTCATAATCAAACCCTTCCATGTAACATTATCTTCATCCTGATGTACTCTGCACTCCACCTTAAAGTGACAATATGTAGTTTTTACTGTTAATATCTGGAAATATCCATCAAAATGTTGTTGAAAATTAATGAAACGATGCCCAGTTGTTGAAAAATATTGGTGGCTTCGTAACATATAACCATAAAAACAGGGCCTAAAATAGAGAGCGGCTCTAAGTCTCTGGGCGACGCCAAATTAAACACCATGTTTCCTTCTACGGGAGCCCGTGAGGACAAAACACATTTACTGATTTGTAGCAAGCTGTTACAAAACGTTGTCATTCATAAAAGTTGTTGTTTTACACATTTATCTTTCACTCATTGCTGTCCTGGAGGTAGAGTGATCTGACCCTAACCCAAACCCAAAAATTGTGCTCCTGGGATTTTTGACCCTAATGGCCCCCGACCTAATGTTGGTAAGGTCTTACTCTAATACAGATATACAGCTTACTTGCAATGATTTAGGTATTTACTGCCCGCTATCGCCAGGGACACCATCACTTTACTGAACTGTGCCGTGGCTTCATCAAAGGTTTTGACTCATTTATTATCCTTGCCATAGAAGACTCCACCAGGGGCTGCCACCCCAGACAACACCCAGGATCAAGGTGATATTCAAACCCTTCCATCAAATAAAGTTGATAATTCCACTAAGGGGATTACTCCAACTCTAAAGTCACCAGATGGCCAAAATATTCCACCACAAATGCAATGCGCTTCAGGAAAACTTACTGGTGTTCGATTTGAAAGTTGAGGTGTCCGCTGAACCAGTCGTTGAAGAAGGACTGCTCAATGTTACATGTGGCTTGTAGCTGAAAAAGAACAAAGTAGTGCAAATGTGGGGATGCATGAAGGGTTGATTTGCAAAAAACAGATCCAGAACATTTTAAAATAAAATCACCAAACTTTATTTTGACCTAAATCACCCAAAGAAAATAATAAAAAGATGAACATTAAAGCAAACACAAGACCCAGGCAGTCAGCTAAATGGAGATAAGACAGGAACGTAGAGCTCAAAAGAACAAAGTAACCGATGCTGAATCAATCTTCAATCCAACTGAACGTTTCTCTTTGGAGCAGCTGAATGAACTGTTTCATGACCAACAAGTCTAACTTTTACCAGACTGAAGCAGGTACCTGCATGGTCAGCCAGTCCTGACGCTTCTCGTACTCAATCTCCATTGGGATGTGGTTCATCTGAGTCACCCATACAAACCAGTGACTTTCTAAAAACCTGTTGAAGAAACAAAAACAATCATTCAACAAATACATCAGGTGACTGAAAAGTACAGGCCCAAAATCAAATATAAGTATTATTTTATTATAGCACATCAATGGTCTTAAATGATAGTGAGGCAATATAAAAAGAGTATAATTCCTTTACTTATTTACCTGACAAAGGTCATGAGCGCCAACGAGCCGAAGAAGCCGTACAGTGGAGTGTAACAGTAGAAATAGCGGAAGTAATACGACAGGGAACAAACCAAATCCTTCAAAATAAATAAAAAATAAATACAGTTTTGAGTTCATTTAGTCACAGTCATTTTATATTTAAACAATTATAAGTGCATCAAATGCTAATCTGAAATAATAACCAGCATCAAGGTTTTGTTGCATCTGAACTGGAATCTTACCGCCCAGTGACGGTGAGTAATCATGGTTTGCATGATCTGAATGTGAAAGTAAACTGGGATGAGCAGCGGCGGTCCCACTGCAAAGGAAATGTGATTTATTCCAAGAAATCCTTTACTTTTATTTTAGTGCTTTTATCTTTCACTTCAAGCAGACTTACCGAGAAAGAAGTATTTATGTTGGTGATTATAGGGCATGTGTTTGATCTTTTTAATGCCGTACTGTAACAGAGAGTTCAGAGTTAGATCAGCAGGTGAGCTGTGTGTAATGGTAAAGATGCCTGTGCTACTCACCTCCACAGGTTGGGTGTTTCCAAGCACAAAAACATGCAACATGTTGACATCAGGGTCCTTCCTGAAGATGTTTGGCTTGGCGTGATGCTGGAAATGTCGATGGTTCCACCAGTTGGCTGAAGCTCCCTGAAAAATAATCAGTTTTTGTTTGACATAAAAACAGACTTTCAGAAATCTAGAAGGGTTACCTTTAAATGCCCGATGACAAACTTGTGCACCAGGTGATTCCATTTGGACTTCTTGAAGACAGAAAGGTGACCGAAGTCATGCTGCAACCATCCGGCCTGCGACTGATGAAGCAGACGATGAAGGATCATTAGACATTTTTAATGACATTTTTTGATGTTTTTTGAGTAACATGAATTTTATTTATGCTACCTGAGCAGTTGCCAGCATCACTGCACACAGTAATGTCAGCGTCCAGCTTGTCCCCCAGTAGGAGACCATCAGCCAGGCGAGGACTTCCAGCAGCAGGATGTGACCCAGATGGAGGCAGAAGAACAGAGGCTTGGACTGAAGCAGACCCTCCTTCTCCACCTGAGCTCGTAAATGTTCAAAATCCTCTATGATTGTTGCCTGGAAGCAGAGAAGAAGAAACAAACTAAAGCTGAAAACTTCCTGATTGGAACTAAAGGAACACATAGGCCAAATGTAACTTTTAACAAATTGTGATCATTTTTATCACAATTGTGTAGATTTTGTTGTTACTATTTTAAACAAAGTGTCTGAACAACATGTCAAGTTTTTTACAATTAAGCCTGTTTCTGCATGTTTAAATGTCACCAGGTCATTCACAATTATTCACCAAAGGCAGGATCCTGTGGTTTAACCCTCTCAGGCTCAAAATAAGTTTTGATAAAAGGACGAACAACTAAGTCCTTCAGGGGTACTTCTGAGTTTAAAAATGCTCATTAAATACGTATGTGGAGTAACCTGGTAGGTAGGTTGTTACGTCGCAAATCTGCAACGCCTGCCTCCAGAGGGTTAAGCAAACTATCTGACTTCCTGTCTACGTAGGAGATGAGTGCAAAAACTCACATCTTTATTCCGATCCTGGTTTGGCTCGGTCACTGCCAACTCTCCAACCAGCAGAGGCTTCAGAAACTTTTGCACAAACCTCAGTTCAGGGTGAAAAGCAGTGAAAGCCTCCTGTGAAACATAAAAAATCTCAGTAATTTTAGAAATACAGAAAAACATCTGGAAAAAAATACAGGCTTCATGCATGATTTTTTTTTACAATTTTCATTTTATTTTCATTGAACTAACTAAAATTCTAGCAACATTTAACCGATTAAACCTGTAAAAGTGGACATGGTGTGCACTTTGTGCCTTTTCACCAGGTTCTTATGGCACTATTTTAAAATTTAAAACATCCCCTGGTTTTATTTTAAGATATAAATACCAGAATGTGCATTATTCTTATCCAGAAAGACAATAAACAGGAGTAGAAATAAATCATGACATTTAGAGATAATATTGTGCTATGGGGTGATCTGTTTATTACAGGTCACACTCAAGTTACACGTAAAGACTGGTCAAAGATCACACTTGTCCAGTTAACATCAGTTGTATAAGTGAATACAAATAATATTTTATATTATATCTGTATTTTCTTTGTTTAATTAAATTGCAGCCCAGTTCAAAAGTGTCTATTAATAACAATATCACACACAACATCTTAGAGGTTCTCAAATAAGATCCTTTGCTTTAAGAATTAGGTCAATAGCCTTGGCTGAACGGCAACACATGATATTTTACACTTTCATCATTTATTTAACAGAAAGTTAAGATGCAGAAGCTGTGTGTGCAAAACAAAGAATGACCTTCATGCTCTCAAATGATGAGGAGCCTGGTGAGGCATTGCTGATCCAACACACCTGATCCTCATCACATCAGCTCATTAGAACCATGACGACGGTATATGGATGTATGAACATTGTACACAATAACACCAGCACGGCCACAAGCACCATAATAAACTTCAGACTAACATGACCAGGTGGACCACAAGCAAAGAGTCGCACAACACAAACGCCAACAATGACAGTTGTGTGTGAGTTTCATCTGTCTGAAACTTCAGCCAGATGTTTTCCTTGGAAGAAAAACGGATTGACATCTGTTCATAAATGAATGGCTGCAGGTGGCAACAAACCTGTAAGAAAACACCAGTGTTCCTCCTAAAGTTTGGTGGGAGGCTGAGAGGTGCTGAAAAAACCCCACAGAGGTTTTTTTTTTGTTTGTCTTTTTTAACCCTCATATGTCCATGTTCTTCATCCTTGTATTAGTTATTCATTTGTGCCAATACCAACAACGATAAAGTAATAATGATGTGATAATAATGTCCAACCTTTTATTCAAACTTTACCACAAATTTTAGATTTGTTGGTATTTTTCTGTTTAGTTCACTCCGTAGCGCAACTGCAGGTTAAAGACCTGCAGATGTTTTGTTAACTAAATAATGACTCACTGGAGTTCTAGTTGTTATTTCAGGTGTAAAACTTGAAAAGAAAAAATATGCATGATGCAAATTAATAGCATTAGGTTTCTCTTTTTAAACAATTAAATTTAATTACCGTAGCATCTTCTCCAGAGTAGTGACTGATGACCCGAGCCCCTCCTGGATGCCTTCTGGCCCACTGAGTGATGTTATACACCTTCCTGTTGATGACCAGCCACTGGTCGTTCCTGCTGCAGTGTCTCTGGACCTCCTCCCAGGTGTAAACACCTGTCCCCTTCGCGCTGCCCGGTTCATCCGGGTCATTCTGCTGACCTCCACCCCCCATCCTCTCCGGATCTCTGCGCTCTAAAAGGACCTGTCCGCTCCAAAGTCTCACACCTTGGTGCAACAAAACGCGCCTCAAACCGTCTGCAGAAAGTATTGGGCGAAGCTTTCAGCGTGACTCACTGAATTAAAAAGAAACACAAGTGCAGCAATGTATTAATATTTAATGCTGAAATCCGACATCCAGCGAACTGTAAGAAGCAAAATTAATGAAATCATTAACAAATCAAATGAGCTCATTGATTAAACAATGTTTTATCTAATAAAAATACATTTTGAATAGTTTTCATGTTTACAAACTTACATAATCCTGGTTTTATCTCGGTAACTCGGCTGTTGTCACATGAACACACTCATTCTGAGCTCCAGTTCGGTTTTGACTCGATTCAAATAGAAGCACATTAAATCCCATCCTTCAACTGGCTTTCCTCATAGGCTGCAGTCATCGTCTCATTCATCCTCTCAGACAGAACAAACTCTGGACCGATCATTCGAGCGTTTCTGACCAATCAGCGCTCAGCTGTCTCATGCTGCAGCGCCGGTGGCCAAGAGGTGGCGGGTGCAATAGGCTCAACGAGCTCCCATCTAGGGCCGTCAGAGCGGGCAAAGGATGCATGCAGCTGGGGGACGTGGATCCATGATGGGAGATGCTGCAATAAACGCTCTTTACCTCCAATTATAGATTATCAGACTCACATGTCTGAGGTAAATGTCTTGGGAGGGGAAAATGAGGTCGATCATCTGGTCAAACGCAGCACTGCTGACAGATGTTTTATTTTTAAAAGCTGCAAGAAACTTTCAATATACTGAGCTGGAAAATGCTGAGAAACCACATCCATAATTTTGTTGACGAAATTTTCGTTTTTGAGTGAAAATATGCAGATATAAATGAAACAAATATAAATGAAATGAGATTTAAATTAATTAAGCTATTTTATTCTACAATAAAGGCTAAATGATGATGATTATTGATCAACATTTTTGTGGAATAATAAAAAATGTCAATGGAAAGTGACAGTAACAAAAATCCAATCAGAAAACGGAAAATAGAGGAGAACAATTAAAGAACCAATCGGCAAATGGAACATGTGCCTAGATGAGAAAAGAACCTTTCAGCCTAGAGCTGGCCCCTGTTTGAACGAGCTGCCAGTAACAGTTGAACAGTTTATGTCTAAAAAGAGAAAATGTCCACAGCTGGGAAGAAAATAATTAAATATGATAATTTGACAACTATTTGGGGTTTCCACAGGTTGTTGATTTCCCTTCTCCCAGGGAGGAGGAGGCGACGTCATCAGACGAGCCGACTTCGGAGGGGGCGGCGACGTCATCAGACGAGCCGACTTCAGAGGTGGCGGCGACGTCATCAGACGAGCCGACTTCAGAGGTGGCGGCGACGTCATCAGACGAGCCGACTTCAGAGGAGACGACTTCGGAGACGTCATCAGAGGAGACGACTTCGGGGACGTCATCAGAGGAGACGACTTAGGAGACGTCATCAGAGGAGGCGACTTCGGGGACGTCATCAGAGGAGACGACTTCGGGGACGTCATCAGAGGAGACGACTTCGGGGACGTCATCAGAGGAGACGACTTCGGGGACATCATCAGAGGAGACGACTTCGGGGACGTCATCAGAGGAGACGACTTCGGGGATGTCATCAGAGGAGACTACTTCGGGGACGTCATCAGAGGAGACGACTTCGGGGACGTCATCAGAGGAGACGACTTCGGAGACGTCATCAGACGAGCCGACTTCAGAGGTGGCGGCGACGTCATCAGACGAGCCGACTTCAGAGGTGGCGGCGACGTCATCAGACGAGACGACTTCAGAGGAGACGACTTCGGAGACGTCATCAGAGGAGACGACTTCAGGGACGTCATCAGAGGAGACGACTTCGGAGGAGGAGGAGACGTCATCAGACGAGCCGACTTCGGAGGAGGAGGCGACGTCATCAGACGAGCCGACTTCAGAGGTGGCGGCGACGTCATCAGACGAGCCGACTTCAGAGGTGGCGGCGACGTCATCAGACGAGCCGACTTCAGAGGAGACGACTTCGGAGACGTCATCAGAGGAGACGACTTCGGGGACGTCATCAGAGGAGACGACTTAGGAGACGTCATCAGAGGAGGCGACTTCGGGGACGTCATCAGAGGAGACGACTTCGGGGACGTCATCAGAGGAGACGACTTCGGGAACGTCATCAGAGGAGACGACTTCGGGGACATCATCAGAGGAGACGACTTCGGGGACGTCATCAGAGGAGACGACTTCGGGGACGTCATCAGAGGAGATGACTTCGGGGATGTCATCAGAGGAGACTACTTCGGGGACGTCATCAGACGAGCCGACTTCAGAGGTGGCGGCGACGTCATCAGACGAGCCGACTTCAGAGGTGGCGGCGACGTCATCAGACAAGACGACTTCAGAGGAGACGACTTCGGAGACGTCATCAGAGGAGACGACTTCAGGGACGTCATCAGAGGAGACGACTTCGGAGGAGGAGGCGACGTCATCAGACGAGCCAACTTCAGAGGTGGCGGCGACGTCATCAGACGAGCCGACTTCAGAGGAGACGACTTCGGAGACGTCATCAGAGGAGACGACTTCGGGGACGTCATCAGAGGAGACGACTTCGGGGACGTCATCAGAGGAGACGACTTCGGGGACGTCATCAGAGGAGACGACTTCGGGGACGTCATCAGAGGAGACGACTTCGGGGACGTCATCAGAGGAGACGACTTCGGGGACGTCATCAGAGGAGACGACTTCGGGGACGTCATCAGAGGAGACGACTTCGGGGACGTCATCAGAGGAGACGACTTCGGGGACGTCATCAGAGGAGACGACTTCGGGGACGTCATCAGAGGAGACGACTTCGGGGACGTCATCAGAGGAGACGACTTCGGGGACGTCATCAGAGGAGACGACTTCGGAGACGTCATCAGAGGAGACGACTTCGGAGACGTCATCAGAGGAGACGACTTCGGGGACGTCATCAGAGGAGACGACTTCGGAGACGACATCAGAGGAGACGACTTCGGAGACGTCATCATAGGAGATGACTTCGGAGAAGTCATCAGAGGAGACGACTTCGGAGACGTCATCAGAGGAGACGACTTCGGAGACGTCATCAGAGGAGACGACTTCGGGGACGTCATCAGAGGAGACGACTTCGGGGACGTCATCAGAGGAGACGACTTCGGGGACGTCATCAGAGGAGACGACTTCGGGGACGTCATCAGAGGAGACGACTTCGGAGACGTCATCAGAGGAGACGACTTTGGAGACGTCATCATAGGAGACGACTTCGGAGACGTCATCAGAGGAGACGACTTCGGACACGTCATCAGAGGAGACGACTTCGGACACGTCATCAGAGGAGACGACTTTGGACACGTCATCAGAGGAGACGACTTCGCACACGTCAGAGGAGATGACTTCGCACACGTCAGAGGAGATGACTTCGGACACGTCAGAGGAGACAACTTCAGAACAGGAACGGGCATCGACTTCAGAACAGGAACAGGCGTCGACTTCAGAACAGGAACGGGAGTCGACTTCCATCGACTTCTTGTCCGGGGGCGTCGGCTTCGGGTCCGGGGGCGCCGACTTCTGGTCCTTCGGTTTTCGGACCTTCGACCTCTGGACCGGAACCGGAACCGTCTGCGTTTGGCCCGGAGGTGTCGGCTTCTGGTCCCTCGACTTCTGGACCGCCGAGTTTTGGACCGGATCCGGTACCGTCTGCTTCCGGGTCGGTACCCTCTGCCTCTGGGCCCGCTCCGTCGGCTTCTGGGCCAGTGGCAGAGCCGCTGTTAGGAGAACTTGGAGCGATGAGGAGAGACGGGAGGTCAGCTCGTCCAGCTCTAGCTCCCTGAGGCTGAGCGTTCGACGGAGCTGGGCCAGCTCAGCCCGCTGACCGGCGAGTTCCGCTGGGTGAACCCCGCGCTCGCTCCCCTGGCCCTGAGACGAGGAGGATAGAGCATCCAGGTGAGACTCCTGGCGGCTGATGAGCTCGCGGAACCGGCCGAGCTCCGCCCGTTGCTCTATCAGCCGGGCTTCGATTGCTGCTCCTTCCTCTACAGACGACGGAGGCGCCGGTTCGGCAGGAGACGGGACTGGTGGTCTGGCCGTGGGCGTGTCCGAACAGCCGCGCCGGGCAGGAGCAGAAGCGGGCTCACAGCTCCGTCTGGAGACCCCGGATGGTGGTGGAGTCCGGCGTTTTTCCCCACGCCGTGGACCGACTCCGGGGGAGCAGATAGCCAGCCTCGTGCCCACATAGCTGGAGCGATCCGGGAGCGTCTCCCGGTCCAAACTCCCATCCGGTTCTGGGAGGGAGGTGAGGATAGCCGAGGGTGCCGGTCGGTGCCGCCGTCTGCGGCGGGGCGGATCTGGAGCACAAGGAGACGGAGAAGCTGGCCGGTGGTCGGACGTGAGCCACTGGAGAAGGAAACTCCACAGGAGAATCTCCCCGTTGGATCCACTACTGGGGGGTGGTGTCATTCTGTCATGACGTGCGCGGAGTGAAGCAGAGCTAAGGCGAGGATCCAGACCGGGGAGGAAGCAGGCAGACAGGTAGGATTAATTCCACAGGTTTATTAGGACGCACGCTGACACTGGAACAATGACACCACAAGGAACACAGAACAGAAGGGGTTTAAATACCTGAGGAACGGGAGCTATGGTGATTGGGAAACAAGAGGCAGGCGGGAGCAACCAACGGAGACACAGACTACAACCTAGGAGAAGACAGGACAGGGTGTGACAGTTTATCAGCGAGCAGGAGCGGGTCAGGGCACGAGGAGTAGATTGCTGCTGCAGCCAAACCGAAGGCGAGGAGCAGTGCATCTGTTTTTATCATTTTTGTTCTGCTGCAATGGTCGACATTATCAGCGTTCAGTGATCTAGCTGTGTTTGTGTGAGGTAAAACATTCAGGTGTCCCACCTAGGTAAATGAATGCAGGGGAAACCTCTAACAACTACACCTGAAAACTTGGGATGGACAATATATCGGCATCATTATTGGTATCGTCGATGTTAGTCCTTTTTTAACATATTGGTATCGGTTTGATAAATAAAACCGGGCCAATTTTACTAATCGATATTTTTTCCATCTCGTCTCCATTTGTTTGCCGATTTCAGAGGGTGAGGGGGTGATGTGTATTTGTTTAGTCATGTGAACAGTGAATGAAATCATCTCAGAAGCATATGTGTGTGTGTTATGTGTACATAATAATGTAAATTCAGCTTTGATGATTTTCATTCTACACAAAATCTTCTGATTTTAGAAGCATTAATGTCAGTATTTCGGTATCGGCAAATATCGGTTATCGGCCATAACAGTGATCTCAATATCGGATGTCGGTATCGGCCCAAAAATGTCGTATTGGTGCATCACTGAAAACTATTCTCACCTTTAGTTCATCTCCTTGCTTGATTAGAGTAACACCTTTAAATGTTTTGATGAGATTATGTAATTTCCATAAATCTTTACAAGTTTTACTGCACATTATACAGACTTGTTTACTTTATTAATATGGAGAAACTGTCAGCTTGCCCCAGGGCAGCTGTGGCTGCATTGTAGCTCATCACCATCAGCATGTGAATGTGTGTGTGAATGAAGGAATGCAGTATGTTCTATTAATTATTGTTATTAAAACAATTAAGAATGTAGAGTTTTATTGATCCAAAGTGTAAAATGTGAATTTTAAATGTTTCTTTACAGTTTGAAGTAGGTTAACATTTCATTTACAGAAGATGAAAATGATTGCAACAGATGAAATATGTTTCAGTTAACTACAATAAAATGAAATAAAATTAAATGAATGACTACATCGTGAATAAAATTAAAAATAATTTTTGTCAAAAGCAAGCAGTGAATGGGTAAGTTTTCTAATTTGAATGAAAAATAAGGAAATTATTCTAAAATAATTAAAGTTTATTTGTTTTTAGACACATAAAACAAATTAGAGCAGCCAGCAAATTCAATCAGGTTGCTCAAATTAATAATTTTCTGACTTTATTCAGCTTTCAAGTGCACAACAAATCCTCCTTTTCTTTTATTACTATTTTCACAATGCCCATTTTTTAAAACACTATGTATGGATAGTTTCCTGTTCATTTCATACAACTACAAGCATGATTGTGTGTTTTAATTCTCGGTGTTTCTCATGCTGCCTGGACCATCCTGTGATGCATCTTCATCCAACATGTTAACCTGAGCAGACACATCCTTTCATTACCCGAGGTCTCTGCCTGCCTGTCTCCTCACACTCCATTATGTCATTTCAGGGTCGTTTGAATGCAATACAGCAAATTTATGAATCAGCTCTTTTGGTCTTCAGCATATCAGACACAATCATCCTCAAGCAGCTTGCAGCCTGTGTCCCTGTTTGTTCACTTCTTCCTGCATGGCTCATCAGGCTGAGAGAAACCCAACAAACCTGACCCCAGCAGCTTTTTCAGACTTTTTATATTCATCACAACCAACACCAATCAGGAAATATGACTGTTAAGGTCATGTAGTGGATGCATTCAACAGAAAATCAAGTTTAAAGTGTTTGACTGTATCCCAGCTGCTTTTTAGAGTGAATCTGGTAGATCAGATGGATGAAAGTTTCAGTGTTGTACATTTTCTGCAGAAACTCATTAGTCAGCATTAATTACTGCCGAGAAAATGAACCAATATGAATGAAATGACCTCCAGTTTGGTCTCCATTTGTCTTCAAGGTAAAAGTTTACTTATTGCAATCCCTTATCATACTTATTTTTCATTCATGCTACAGAAGAACACAAAGTCTTCTGTTGTATTACTTTTTATGGGCATCTGATGATTTTTCAATCCAGTTTTATTCATCTTTATTGCCATAAAAAGATTATTTTTTACCATCTCTTCTTTACATAATTTTTCAAGTTGGGTCAAATTGGATGGTAGGTGTCAGTGAACTATAATCTTTAAATCTCTCCAAGGATTTTCAGGTAAAAAGGTTTAAGTTAAAGTCCCATTACTTGTCACACAGACTTGTGTGTGTGTGTGTGTGTGTGTGTGTTTGTGTGTGTGTGTGTGTGTGTGTGTGTGTGTGTGTGTGTGTGTGTGTGTGTGCAAAATTTGTCCTCCACATTTGACCTATTCTCTTGGGGAGCATTGAGCTGCAGACACAGCCATGCTTGGGAACCATTTGGTGGTTTAAACCACCTATCCAGCCCCTTAAAGCTGAGGGTGTTTCTCCATGCCAAGGAACCTTGCCTTGATATCTTGGCCCTGCCCCGGTTGCCTAGGAGATACATCATCAGGAGCCGCCAAGATGTGTTCCAATGTTCATGTTCTACTGAGGTGCGTGTTCTCTATTTGTTAGTCGTTTAGCTAGCTGAGCAAGGATACAAGGGAGGTGCCTTGTAGCCTAGCCTTGGTAAAAAATTACCCAGAATAGACCACGGTATTTTCACAAGATGGCAGATCAGAAGCCAACAGCTACTTCAGGGGCCAATTTCAAGTTTAAAAGTAAGTCAGCTAATTTTAAATGATTTTTTAGATCCAAGGAAGTTATCTATGGTTAGTTGTTTATTAGTTGCAGCTTCGGTGGCTAGCGGGTAGTAACTTGCTTATATATTTAATTTAACCAATGTATACACAATTTAAAACAAAAAAGGCTCATTATGTATTTATATTGAAACTACTATGTATAAAATATACCGTTATCTCCTGTGTCATGTGACGTTACATGACCGCTGTGATGCAAGTCTGTGTCATGTTTGAGGGCAATTTCTTGACCCACGACATGAAGAATCACCACAGAGAGACAGAAGGTAAGTTTAAATGATTTATTTTTAATTGGAGCGGTTGACGAAGCTTCTGCAGGACGGAGGGATCTGTGGCGTCTGAGAGAGGGAGAGAGGTCAGAGTCTGGAGCTACGTGAGATGATGATGGAGAATGAAAAAAGGGCTTACTGTTTCCTGGATGATTCGGGTATTTTCGGGGTGGGGGGGGGGGGGGGGTGTAGGGGGTCAGACCTGGCTGGATGGGGAGACCGAGGAGCTGCATGTGGATAGGTGGGTGACGGAGAGCTGGAAATCAGGGGCAAACAGCAGGACTGGAATGTTGTTGATGGTTCCGAAGATATGGCAGAGAGTGAACATGAACAGATGACTGGAACCTGGAGGAATCAGGAGGGCAGAGCAGGTTAATTGCCAGAAGGGCAGGAACAGGCATAAAAACAAATTATATAAATCTTTCTAGAAGGTCAGAAGGAGGGCTAGAAACTACCCAAGACTGAATATCAGCTGGCAATGGTGAGATGTCCTGCTGCTCCTTAAATCCCCTGATCGCTGATGAGTTGATTTGTCACAGCTGGGCTCTCCAGACACACCCACCTGTAAACAACACTCAAGCAGAGATGGTAATGCAGCACAGATCATGACAGTCTGTTCCATTTAACCATTTTCTTTGATCAAGGAAGGACAGTGTCCTTGTAAGTGTAACCTCACGTAGATTTTACTAGAGGTGGTTCACATGAAAATCTTTGTGGTTTAACACCGAGTGGACCAGATCAAAAGATTCTAGACTCTGAGGAGCAAGTGGTGGAGTGACAACATGGACCAAGCAAGGTAAATATAACAATGGTTTATTACCAGCATTTATAACCCACTTAATAAATAACAAAGCGCTTTGTGAAATAAAATAAAATGAAATAAAATAAAATAGTAAAATGAAATGTCACCAGTCTGTGTTTGTTCAGTCAGTCAGTCAGCTTGACAAATGTTCATGAAATCCTTGTCAGTCAGATCTTGGGTTGAAGTCGAGTTCAGGTGAGTGACAGACAAGTTAATCACCGGCTTGATGGTTCGGTTGGGTTGGGCTGGGGCTCGCCATCCAGAACTGGAACACGAATCTTCAATTCATAGAGGTGAATCAATCCAAAATAAAAAACCGGACCAAGAAAAGTCAGCTTGGTTTACACGGGGTTTCCCAAGGGTAACGGCAAATCACGGTCTTCGGACCTCTGTATCTCGAACTTGGAGTAATTTTTTATCAAGTAACGGCTGCTAGTGCATCCTAGTTTGCTCTTCACGGCAAGTGCTTCCTCGTCAGCGTCTCAGCGCGTCTGAAGGCAAGTGAAAGCTGCATAGCGAGCAGCAGAAAGAGCTAAATTCTATTGGCTGATGCAATAGCTGGCTAGCCACGTGATTGGTTAGTCAGTTGCTACCTGAATTTTACTGGAACTTTCTATTTACTCGATTTTAGCTTTTCTTATTTGACTATTTTCAACAAGTTTGTATTTTCTTTTCTTTTTTTTTACTATGAATGTATGAATGTTTAGATTTCTATTTATCTTATTTGGTCTTTTATCCTGTTTTAACTGTTTTGTAAATTTCCATTTATATTTCATTATTCATTCTAATTGTGTAATGATGTTACTATTGTAATCTGGGTTTTACACCGGGTTACATAAGCAAGGTGCCCGGCCTCACAAGACATTGCCTTGCAAGGCCAGGTGTCTTGACACTGAGAAACACCCAGCGGGGAGGCATTTTTAGTCTTTGGTCTGACCCAACCGGGATTTGAATCCCGATCTCCCAGTCTCAGGGCAGACACATACTACTAGGCCACTGAGCAGGTCTGGGCTCTGACTGGGTCACATGAGGATGTTCATGTTTTTTCTCCTTCAGCCACAGTGTGGTCAGTTTTGTTGTGTGCTTAAGATCGTTATATTGGTGAAAGGTGAAGCTTCTGCCCATCTTTAACTTTCTGGCAGAAGGTAGCAGGTTTTAGTCAAGTATTTGACTTCTACCCTCATGAAAGCCCCGGTCCCTGACGCAGAGAAATGACCCCACAACAGGAAGCTGCCAACCTCGTGTTACTGTATGCATGGTGTGTTGTGGATGGTGAGCTTCATTGGACTTATGCTAGGTGTACTGTTTGGTGTTGAGGTCAAATGTTAGTCTCATCTATAAGATCTTTTACCGTTAGGCATCAGAATCGTTAAGGTGCATTCGGGCAAAGATCAAACGAACTTTAAAGCTACAATCTGGTATTTTACTTTTCAGGAAACATGTTAGTCTGGCAAGCCATCCTATAGTGTGTGTGAATATATAGTCTGGCTATGATCTCAGTCATGAGGTGAAATCTATGGTTTTCTTTCAAATTGTTGTTGCATGCTATTGGACAACAAGCAACATAAAATACTCACCACTATGGATGTCAGTCTAAAGAAAAGCAATGTGCAAGTCTAAATAGTCTAAAGTTGATGCCAAAGCCTTTTTAAATGAGCCCCTGCCATCTTTGTTTAGTTAACGCAGTAATATCCTGGCAACCAAAATGACAGAGTGCTGTGATTGGCCCACCAACCCAATAAAGCACTGTGATCGTCATGACACGAGATTGTCAAATCAAATCAACTTTATTGTCACATCACATGTGCAGGTACACTAGTACAGTACGTGCGAGTGAAATTCTTGTGTGCGAGCTTCACAGCAACAGAATTGTGCACAACAACAAAGCAAAAAAAAATAAATAAAAATAAACCGACAAGATATATAATATACAGAAATTGGTATGTACAAACAGTGGCATTAATATACTGTGTGGCGTGTGTAATGTTGACGTTCCAGTAGTGAGGGTGAGGTGTCTATGTAGTGTTCAGCAGTCTGATGGCCTGATGAAAAAAGCTGTCTCTCAGTCTGCTGGTTCTGGACCGGATGCTACAGAACCTCCTTCCTGATGGAAGTAGTCTGAACAGTTTATGGCTGGGGTGACTTGAGTCCTTGATGAGCCTCCCCGCTTTCCTCAGGCACCGCTTCCTGTAGATGTCTTAGAGGGAGGGAAGCTCACCTCCCATTATCCTTTCAGCACACCGCACTACTGTCTGGAGAGCTTTGCTGTTGTAAGCAGTGCTGTTGCCATACCAGGTGGTGATGCATCTGGTGAGGATACTCTCAATGGCACAGCAAAAGAAGGTCCTGAGGATGCAGCGGCTCATGCCGAACCTTTTCAATCTCCTGAGAAAGAAGAGGCGTCTTTACTGTATTGTTTGTGTGCACTGACCACGTGAGATCCTCGGCCAGATGAACACCAAGGAAACGGAAGTTGCTCACTATCTCCACCGCGTCGCCTTTGATGGTGATGGGGGTGTGTACTCCTCTGCACCTCTGAAAGTCCACTTTTAACTCCTTTGTCTTCGCGACATTGAGGATGAGATGGTTGTCTTGGCACCAGTGGGTCAGGGCACTGATCTCCTCCCTGTAGGCCATCTCATCATTGATGGTGATGAGACCCACCACCGTGTAAACAGCCGTAATAATCACTGCTGTGAATTCCTTCGGGCCTGCTGAGGTTTCTGTAGAGTGTGACTGAACTGACATGCAAAGCAAAATCATTATGCTTCTGCTACGGTCTGTCTTAATCTCTAGGCAGGAATTATGTACGATTTTTTTTAGAAATCTGCAAAAGTGAAACCTTGTATTGTGATGTATACAATATGTCTTTTTTAGTTTTTTTTTTTTTTTGCTAAACCTACCCCTTGTCCCATGGAGCCCAATGTTATTTGAACTGAGCACCAGTCAGCAACAGTCAGTCGTGTTAGACAACTACTTACATACAGATGTCACTCACATAGTGTGTACAAGTGTTTACGTTCAATCTTTCTCATGGGCAAGAAATTCTTATAAATATAAATTTATGAATAAAGCACATTATGGGAAAATGATAATTGTGAAACAATGTGTTTCAGCTCTGTTGGCCGGCTAGAGGAACACGTTCATGAACAAAAGGCCTTGCTTTCAGCCATAAATAAGAAAGTAGTTAGAACGGCTGAAGGTGCGATGCATTTTTCAGCCTCTAGAAGGTGTCATCAGATAAAAACACTGGATTTATGCTTTAAAGTCATATTATGCAAATGTTTCATATTTTTAAATCATTTTCTTGAGCCAGTATGTGCTAAAATAACCCTGTACAGCAGTGGTACTCAATTCCGAGCCTGGAGGACCGGTATCCAGCATATTTTAGATTTAACTCTGTTTCAACACCTGATCTCAATCTGCAATTAATTAACATTGTTCTGCAGAGCCTGATGAGCGGCTGCGCAAGTGATTTAACCTCTAAATCAAGTGTGTTGGGGACGAGAAACAACTGAAATGCTCTGGATGCTGGCCCAGATAGGGTTATGAAATGTAACTCGGAACACCCCCCCCCCCCCCCTTATTTTTTGTATTTATTTTTTCCCTGTGGCCAAAATACCACACTTGCAACTTCAGAGTGCCGGCCAAGTCCCTGTTGGACTTAGTAAAAGTGGAGCTTACAAGCCATGCCCTGAAGTCTGTTTCCAGCATGTTTCCTGCTTGTTTTAGATCATGGAAATGACTGATTTGTTTGGTTTACTGATGAATCACTCCTCTAGAAACTAATGAAGGCTGGGAAGAGAATTTAGCTGTTATATTAAGCTGTTACATATATTAAAATGCACCTGTTTAACTAACAGACACTAGGGGTTCTAAAAGCAAGCCAAAATTGTTTAGTATGCCTTTAATGAGACCTTTTTTAAGAAGTGTTTTTTCCTTGCCACCGTCCTGAATAAGCTACATTTTTGGAGCATATGTGAAATAGTTTTGACATCTACAGAATGGCCTCTCTTTGTCATGAAGTTCTGTAACTCCTTCAGACTGGCCAGATGCTGATGGATTATGTCACATGTGTTCAAGTTATAATGAATGGCTGGTTATTCTAAACAAATGTTCAATTCCATATTAATAAAATTGGTCTTTCTGCAGCTCCTAGCTGAACTGTATTTCTTAGACTTAGATTTTTACACATCATAAACATTAATGATAAACTCCTCCTTGAACCGTCACCTTATCGTGGTGGAGGAGTTTGAGTGCCCTAATGATCCTAGGAGCTATGTTGTCTGGGGCACTTAGTGCCCCTGGTAGGGTCTCCCATGACAAATTGGTCTTAGGTGAAAGGTGAGACAAAGAACGGTTCGAAGGATCTTTCATGGCGGTTAAAACGAAGAGTCGGAGTACCCGGCCCGGAGGGTTACCGGGGTCCAACCCTGGAGCCAGGCCTGGGGTTGGGGCCCGTGAGCGAGCGCCTGGTGGCCGGGCTTTCGCCCATGGGGCCCGGCCGGGCCCAGCCCGAACCGGATACATGGGCTCGTCCAACTGTGGACCCACCACCCGCAGGAGGAACATGAAGGGTCCGGTGCAATGCGAATCGGGTGGCAGACCAAGGCGGGAGCCTTGGCGGTCCAATTCCCGGACAAGAAAACTAGTTTTTGGGACATGGAACGTCACCTCGCTGGCGGGGAAGGAGCCGGAGCTTGTGGCAGAGGTTGAGCGGTACCGGCTAGATATAGTCGGACTCACCTCGACACATTGCATTGGCTCTGGAACCCGAGACCTGGAGAGGGGTTGGACACTCTACTTTGCTGGAGTTGCTCCGGGTGAGAGGCGGAGGGCTGGGGTTGGCTTTTTGTTAGCCCCAAGACTCTCTGCCTGTGTGTTGGGGTTTACCCCGGGGGACAAGAGGGTAGCTTCCTTGCGCCTTCGGGTCGGGGAACAGGTCCTGACTGTTGTTTGTGCTTATGGGCCAAATATCAGTTCAGAGTACCCACCCTTTTTGGAGTCCCTGGGACGAGTGCTAGATAGTGCTCCATCAGGGGACTCCATTGTCCTGCTGAGGGACTTCAATGCTCACGTGGGCAATGACAGCTTGACCTGGAGGGGTGTGATTGGGAGGAACGGCCCACCTAATCAGAACTCGAGCGGTGTTTTGTTATTGGACTTCTGTGCAAGCCGCAGTTTGGCCATAACGAACACCATGTTCGAACATAAGGATGCCCACCGGTACACTTGGTACCAGGGCAGCCTAGGTCACAGGTCGATGATAGATTTTGTAGTCGTATCATCTGACCTGCGGCTGTATGTTTTGGACACCCGAGTGAAGAGAGGGGCGGAGCTGTCAACTGATCACCACCTGGTGGTGAGTTGGATCAGATGGCAAGGGAACATGCCGCGTAGACCTGGCAGACCCAAACGCATAGTGAGGGTCTGCTGGGAATGCCTGGCAGAAGAACCTGTCAAGACGGTCTTCAACTCCCACCTCCGGCAGAGCTTTGACCACGTCCCGAGAGCAGTGGGGGACATTGAGTCCGAGTGGGCCTTGTTCCACTCTGCGATTGTCGAGGCGGCTGTTGCTAGCTGTGGTCGTAAGGTGGCCGGTGCCAGTCGTGGTGGCAACCCCCGTACCCGCTGGTGGACACCAGAGGTTCGGGGAACCGTCAGGCTGAAGAAGGAGGCCTACAGGGCGTGGCTGGTCTGTGGGTCTCCGGAGGCAGCAGACAGGTACCGGATAGCCAAGCGGGGTGCAGCAGTGGCAGTTGCCGAGGCAAAATCTCGGGCGTGGGAGGAGTTTGGTGAGGCCATGGAGAAAGACTATCGATCGGCTCCAAAGAGGTTCTGGCAAACTGTCCGGTGCCTCAGGAGAGGAAGGCAGCAACTCGCTCACACTGTTTACAGTGGGGATGGGGAGCTGCTGACGTCAACTGAGGCTATAGTCGGACGGTGGAAGGAATACTTTGAGGAGCTCCTCAATCCCACCAATGCGCATTCCGAGGAGGAACCAGAGCTGGGAGGCCTGGGGATGGACTGTCCGATCTCGGGGGCAGAAGTTGCTGAGGTAGTCAAACAACTACACAGCGGCGGAGCCCCGGGGGCGGATGAGGTTCGTCCTGGGTATCTCAAGGCTATGGATGTTGTAGGGCTGTCATGGTTGACACGTCTCTACAACATTGCGTGGTCATCGGGGGCAGTTCCTAGGGAGTGGCAGACCGGGGTTGTGGTCCCCATCTTTAAGAAGGGTGACCTGAGGGTGTGTTCCAACTATAGGGGGATCACACTCCTCAGCCTCCCTGGAAAGGTCTACTCCAAGGTACTGGAGAGGAGGGTCCGATCGATAGTTGAATCTCAGATAGAGGAGGAGCAATGTGGTTTTCGTCCTGGCCGTGGAACTGTGGACCAGCTCTATACCCTTGCAAGGGTGATGGAGGGGGCATGGGAGTTTGCCCAACCAATCCACATGTGCTTTGTGGATTTGGAGAAGGCTTATGACCGTGTCCCCAGGGGCATCCTGTGGGGGACGCTTCAGGAGTATGGGGTGGGTGGCTTTCTAAGGGCCATTCAGTCCCTTAGAGGAGCGTGAGTTTGGTCCGCATAGCCGGTAGTAAGTCGGACCTGTTCCCAGTGAGGGTTGGACTCCGCCAGGGCTGCCCTTTGTCACCGGTTCTGTTCATCACTTTTATGGACAGAATTTCTAGACGCAGCCGTGGTGTGGAGTGTGTCGAGTTTGGTGGCAGGAGAATCTCGTCTCTGCTTTTTGCGGATGATGTGGTCCTCCTAGCTTCATCCAGCTCTGACCTTCAGCTCTTGCTGGGTAGGTTCGCGGCCGAATGTGAAGCGGCTGGGATGAGGATCAGCACCTCCAAATCTGAGACCATGGTTCTCGACCGGAAAAGGGTGGCTTGCCACCTCCGGGTCGGGGGAGAGGTCCTACCTCAAGTGGAGGAGTTTAAGTATCTCGGGGTCTTGTTCACGAGTGAGGGTAGGAGGGATCGGGAGATCGACAGGCGGATTGGTTCGGCGTCTGCAGTGATGCGGACGCTGAGCCGATCTGTCGTGGGGAAGAGGGAGCTGAGCCAGAAAGCCAGGCTCTCGATTTACCGGTCGATCTACGTCCCAATCCTCACCTATGGTCATGAGCATTGGGTAATGACCGAAAGAACGAGATCGCGGATACAAGCGGCCGAAATGAGTTTCCTCCGTTGGGTGGCCGGGCTCAGCCTTAGAGATAGGGTGAGGAGCTCGGACATTCGGGAGGGACTCGGAGTAGAACCGCTGCTCCTCCGGATCGAAAGGAGCCAGTTGAGGTGGTTTGGGCATCTGGCCAGGATGCCTCCTGGACGCCTCCCCGGGGAGGTGTTTCGGGCATGTCCTGCCGGCAGAAGGCCCCCGGGTCGACCCAGGACACGTTGGAGAGGTTACATCTCCAATCTGGTCCGGGAACGCCTTGGGGTCCTGCCGGAGGAGCTGGTGGACAAGGCCGGGGAGAGGACGGCCTGGAGCTCCCTAGTTGGGATGCTGCCCCCGCGACCCGGACCCGGATAAGCGGAGGAAGACGAAGACGAAGACGAAGACGACGAATAAACATTAATGAACCATAAAATTTATATAAAATATAGTTCAAAAGTTAAAAAACAAAAAAGATTTATAAAAACAATACAACACAGCAGGATCCCACCTTATAAGGTTTGAAGAATCTTCAAGAATTCCTTGTGACACTCTTGGACCAAAGATTACACAATAAAATAAAATAAAATAAAATAAAATTTAATAGCAGCTACATTAGGAAAGTAAAATAATTACAAACCCACAAAAACATAAAACCGAACCTGCAGTAAATAAATAAAATAAAAATAAACATGGAATGAAAAAATATTACTTCTATGATACAGTTTTAAAACACACCCATACTTTTAAACATGGAGCGTCTGACTCAGACTCCTCCAAACGCACACAGAGCAACCATGTGACCTGACTCCCCCGTTCCGGTTACAGAGGGAGGGAGGAAAGGCGGAGGTGAAGGGGAAGGGAGGATTTCCTCACATGAGGAGCAGAGAGTCCAACAGTCAGCAGCAGTTTTCCAACATGTAATTTCTTTTCCCGGCGCAGACTAGAACCCGGAGAGACCCCGGCCTCTGATGGAGAGCAGCTGCACCAACAAGTGGAGGGACTTTTATTAACTGACTCTTTTGTTTTTCGCCACCGGCTGGGTCACTGAGCTGCGCAGAAACTCTGGGTTTAACCACCGCCTGCCACAAGCAAGAAAGATGCACAGTAAAATGACCATTTAGTGTCTCTAAGTGTTTTTGTTTTATTATAGAAATGATTTTCCTGACAGAATGACTGGATCACCTGAACCTGTGACCTAAAAAACTTTATGATTCTCTTGGAAATAAGTGAGGAAAGCTAGGATTCAACTGTGCTTTAATTGTAACTTTAATGACATTATTAATTTTATTATTAATATTATTATTATTACTGCATGCAAAACCGTTGTTTTCCACATTATTAATGTTTTTCTGTTCTACTTTGTGTCGTTTTCTGATGAAGCAGTAACAAACGGGCTGCCTGAGCCTTAGTTGGCGGGACAATGATGCTGTTTGCATCCATCCATTTCAGCAATGAAGTAATGGTAGCTTCCAGCCTGACGGTTAACTTGTCACAGACGCTGCCTCATCAAATGAGTCTGCACTGACTCACGTTGGTCCGCTTGGCACAGCATGGGCAACTCTTCCAGGAAGGACGAGGGGGAGGAAGAGGAAGAGGAGGGGGCAAAGAAAGGTGATGAAGAGGATGAAATTTCAGAAACAAAGGAGGAAGAAGTAGAGGAAGAGCTCCCATTGGGGGTGGAGGAGTTGTTAGAGAGTGGAGATCCTGTCTTAGATTTGAGTTGTCGTAAATTTAAAAAGTTACCTTCACGCGTTTGTGGACTGATGCATCTGGAGAAGCTTTATGTTTGTGAAAATCGTCTTCGCACAGTTCCTGACAGCATCTTCCAGCTGCAGGGTCTGAAGACGCTCGCCCTGGACTTCAACAAGTTGGAAGACGTTCCCTTGGCTGTTTGCGAGCTGACAGGACTCACTCGTCTCTACCTGGGTAGCAACCGACTGATGAGTCTCCCGCCTGAAATCAAGAACCTGAAGAATCTGAGGTGCCTGTCGGTGGAGAGCAACTTCTTCCAGAGATTTCCACGGGAGGTGTATGACCTGCCCCACCTGAAGTCCCTGCAAATCGGAGACAACCGTCTGAAAACGCTCCCTCCTGACCTCACACGCATGGAAGCACTGAGAGGGTTGTGGCTCTACACAAACCGCTTTGAGACCTTCCCCAATGTCCTGCTTCACATGAAGAACTTGGAGATCCTAGACCTGGACAAAAACAAATTATCAGAGCTTCCCAGTCTGAAGCGCCTCAAATGCCTCCACCTGTTTTCCTACGACCACAATCCTATCAAGCAGCCTCCTGCAGTTGGCGAGGAGGTGATTCTGGTTGGCGAAGGGGCCGCTGAGTTTATGGAGATCCGTGAGGCAAGGAAGGAGAGGCGACGGAAAGCCGCTGAGCAAGAGGCGGAGGAATTGACTATGGCTGGAGAGGAGCCGGTGATTCACGGCATCCTCAAGAACAGCAACTCAAAACCGGCATCAAATGAGGAGGAGGTGACCGCCGAAGATTCAGACGTTAAAGATGAAGACGCTCTGATGATGGAGGAGGAGGAGGGGGAGGAGGGAGGGGAAGAGGAGGACTTAGACGTGGAGCAACCAGTGACGGATTATGAAGGAGTGGATCTTGAATATGATGAGGAGGTGGTTGAGTATGAGACAGAGGAGATGATATGTGAAGGAGAAGGGGTTGAATATGAGGGAGAGGAGCTGGAGTATGAAAACACTCCCATGGACTATGTCTATGAAGATGGGGAGGAACTGGAAGACACGGGGAGACAAGATGAAGGTGCATAAGAATCTGCCCAGGTGGACTCGTATTAAACATACAGCTTAAAACAACGTGGACAAGCTGTGCTGCTGATTCACAACCTTTCAACTGTGAAAATGACCTTAATTCATACATTTCTAATGAAACAGGTGACATCTCAGTCAGATGATGAAGTGTGGGTGTGTCTGTGAGTGTGTGATGAAGTACATTTAACAACATTAACTATTTAAGAAAATCTGCATCCATCATTTAGGTCACAAATGTCTTTAGACTAATATCTCTGCTGACAGTTTCATGTGTTCATCTGTAACATTCCAGGTTGTGTGTGTGTGCATGTAGATGTCTGTGCTGGACTTGAGTTTACAAAATATGTACGGCACACTAAACACAAAGCCTCCTGTCTGAATTGTGTAAGCAGCCCAGTGTGTCAGCGCCAAGAAGCAGCGTCACACATCAGAGGGAAGAGCAGCCGAGGTGTTTCACCATAAAAGGTTACATTCTTAAGGAGGCTTTGAAGATAAAGTAGATGGGAGGAAATTAAGAATGTTTTTTATCGACTGGAGCAAAAAACCTGGATGTCCTGCAGGTCAAAACCTTGTGTCTTCTTTTTGTCATCGACAAGAAGCAGGGCCTTCGTTCTTCTCTCACCTCTGCACTCAGTATTCATAATGGGCTCGAGTGTAATCCAATCCTCTTTATCTGCTCAGATCTTTTTCTCACATCTCATTAACAGAGTGAAATATTTATCTCAGCGCTGGAATATTAATGCCTGCACTCGTGTGGCAGCACGCCGTCTCGTCTGTCAGTGCCAAGGATGCTGAAGAGCTGATGTGACTCGCTCATTTTCACACGAAATTTAGAAAACACAGTCAAATTTTAAAACCTTATGTTGGATTCAACGGATTAGCCATAACATCATGACCATTGACAGATGCATTCAGTGCTAGAAACCCAGAAAAATTACAGTAAATTCATTACAGTTTCATTGATGTAATTACTGTTCATTCGATACGACTCTGTTCATAACTCTAATGGACAGGATTTCTAGGCAGGGATGTTGAGGGGATCCGTTTTGGTGGCCTGAGGATCAGGTCCCAGCTTTTTGAATATGATGTGGTCCTGTTGGCTTCATCAGAACACGATCTCCAGTTTTCACTGGAATGGTTTGCAGCTGAGATGAAAATCAGTTCCTTTAAATCCATCCGGGCTCTCCTGCAGAGATAGTGTGTAAAGCTGATCCAGGAGGGGCTTGGAGTAGATCTGCTGCTCTGCCACATCGAGAAGAACCAGTTGAGGTGCCTCGGGCATCTAGTTTTAGGATGCCTCCTGGATGCCACCTTGGTGAGGTTTTCTGGGCATGTCCAACTGGGAGGTGACCTGAAGGGAGACCCAGGACACGCTGGAGGGACTATGTCTCTCACCTGGCCAGGGAACGCCTTGGGATTACCCCAGTGGAGCTAGCCCAAGTGGCTGGGGAGAGGGAAGTCTGAGTCTCTCTGCTTAGGCTGCTGCCCCTGCGACCCGACTCCGAATAAGAAGACAATAGTGGATGGATGGATACATGAATAATGTTAATGCAATGACCTCTGCTAGACTTTTGCAGTTATGATGCTGTTGACAAAATTAGAGATGTGTTAAAGCTAACACCCTCTGGATAGCATACTCACTTTGCCAATGCTAACTCTACAGAAACCTGTGAATCTCAGTTTTTGGAGTAATTGCCCAACATCTCATAATTTATTCATTTGTGAAAGCCTAACATTAAACTACATCTAACTGTTTTGCCCTAAAATAATTACATTTTTTTCTTTAATAAAAGCACAAAAACGACATAAATTATACAATAAAATTTCTAACTTTACTATTATATGGCTATTAAATATGTGGTATGACTTAAATGAATAATGATGTTTTTGAAAAGGGATAAAATTTTGACCAATTAGGCAGCGGCTAATGCTTTCCCCTTCCTGTGATTTATTCTGCTGAATATAGCTAATACTCACTTCCATCAATAAAACCAGAAAGCATTCTTAAACACCATAAAAACGTTAAAGCTCAGTCACTACCAGCTTAAATCTGATGTTAACATTCATGAATGCAGATTTAGGAAGCCTGAGCTACGTGTGTTGATTTTTACTAGAGGAATGACTTACATGCCTTCATTTTCTGTCTAGCAAGGATTTGGTTCTGTTCTGCACTAAATTAGTGGAAACTGTATTTGTAGAGGAAATAGTGGCATCCAGGTGACCCAGTATGAAAAACAAGGGATAGATTTGAAATGAACATTTTTAGAGAAAGAAAAAGGTAGATCTCCACATAAGGAAGCCCAGAAGCACACAAAGAGGTAAACGCTCAAACAAGACAGAATTAAGAGGCTACAGCATTTAGGGTAAACCAATGAAAACCAGTACGTCGCTGAGGGATGGGGATTAAATACTGCGAGATTATCACAAAAAAATTTAAGATAAACAAACAAACAAAGCACAAGCACAAGCCCCAACATCTTAACAATTGGGTGTATAATGATTATAAGGGTTAGTAAGTTCTTCTCTGTGTGTGAGGAAACTCTGCAGATCCAGAAGCCAGCCTTCGTTCCAGAGCGGGTCCACAGCAGCATGAAGCTGTTATAATTCACACACCATGTCTCTGTTGGAATCTCTGTCCTCCCACTCAGACCAAAGTCTGCCGCTCGTCCTTCAGCTCTGGGTGACTGAACCATCTGACACTCCACAGAAGCTCATTCACATCAGCACCACCAGCAGGCAAAAGTGTCTTGCCCCAGGACACAACAGCAGAATTCTCTGTTCAGAGTTGGGATTGAACCTGCAACCTTCTGATTACTGGACAACCTGCTCTACTTCCTGAGCTATTGCTGTCCCCAGACATCTGCTTCAGCCCTTAACTGATCCCAAACACACCAATAAACGGTTTGGCAATTAGTACAAACTAAATACCCAAAAGGATGTGCTGACGAAGATTGTTAGCTTCATGATGTAATCCATGCAGGTTTAAGAAGCTTTTAAAGTCAACCTGTGAAGTCAAAGGACATTTGAGTCTAAGTGGCACGTGTCTGATCGTTTGTGTGTCAACATTTGGGCGTGTTACCGTCCATGTCTCGATGATGAAAGCCCGTTTTTATTTTGCTGGCGATGATTCGGGCTGCGGGATCAAAACGCAGCGTTCTCACATCACCGTGATCGCAAAAGCTGGAATGAAATAAATAAAACATGTTCTATGGACGGTATTTTATTTCTATTCCAATTAATTTTGTGTCATAAAGTTTCTCTATATAAGATTTTTATTTCAGATACAAACATTATCAGACACACCTCATAGTAGGAGAACTTCCATCACAACCAAAAGCACCAATCACACATACTTGCTCTCATAAGTTGTAGTAAAGTGTGAAGAATCAAAATACGTTTGAGGAAAAAAAGTCATCCTTTGGGATATTTGAGAGATTCCCTGTGAGCTCCTGAAAACAGCGAAAAAACAGAAGAGTTTAGATTTACAAAACAATAAACTTAAACCAGAGCATTGCTTTCCATGAATAAAAAGAGTACATTTTTAACCTTATTTTCCGATGATATTTATTGTTGGTACTCTACTTCTAGTCTAGCGTGATAGCAGAAGGGAGCTCTAAGGCAATAAAAAGAAAAATCAGAATCAGAATCAGAAGTTTTTTATTGCCATATGTTTGCCAAGTCACAACATTAGGAAATTGCTGCGGTATTTTGGTGCAGAAGGTAAGAAAAAAAATTAATTAAGAGATAAGCAATATAAGAACTAATAAAAAACCCATGATAAAATTATTAATGTAAAAAGTGGCGGGAATTAGAGAAGCAGCTATCTACCCCATGTAGGTATTAATCTGAGTGTTTTCTGAATGTTTCAAGTACAGCGTCGGGTCCCGTGACTGGGACCAATCAACTTGAGTGGTCTGCCCTAGGATGTTCATTCAAAAGTCCAACTGCAGAGGGGAAGAAACAGTTTTTGTGGCGAGAGGTTCTGGTCCGAATGGATCTGAGCCTTCTGCCAGATGGGAGCGAGTCGAAGAGACGGTGTTCAGGGTGAGACGAGTCAGCTATTATACGACCTGCACGCCTCAATGTCCTAGAGGTGTACAGATCTTGAATGGAGGTGAGTTTGCAGCCAATGACCTTCTCTGCAGAGCGCACGACACGCTGCAGCCTCTTCTTGTCCCTGGTGGTAGCTCCAGCGTACCACACGGTGATGGAGGAGGTGAGGATGGACTCGATGATAGCGGTGTAGAATTGCCTCATTGACTGTGGTGATAGGTTGAATTTCTTCAACTGCCTCAGGAAGTACATCCTCTGCTGGGCCTTTTTTCTGATGGAGGTGATGGTGGGCTCCCATTTGAGGTCCTGGGTGATGGTGGTGCCCAGGAAGCGACATGAGTCCACCATCGTGATGGGAGTGTCAGACAGGTTTAAGGGAGGGGATGGGGTGTGTGTGTTTCCTAAAGTCCACACTAACCTCCGCTGTCTTCTGGGTGTTTAGCACCAGGTTGTTGTGGCTGCACCAGGACACCAGCCGCTCAGCCTCCATTCTGTAAGCGGACTCATCCCCGTTAGAAATGAGTCCGATGATGGTGGTGTCGTCAGCAAACTTAATTGGTTTGACAGACTCATGCTTGGAGGTGCAGCTGTTGGTGTACAGGGAGAAGAGCAGAGGGGAAAGAACACAGCCTTCTGGTGAGCTGGTGCTGATGGTCCGTTGGTCCGAGACATTCTTACCCAGCCTGACTTGTTGTTTCCTGTCTGTCAGGAAGTCAGTGATCCACCTGCAGATGCAGTAAAACATCAGATTCATGCTTCAATCTGGTAAAAACTGAACATGAACTCCAGACTCACTGGGTGGGACAAAGGAGTGATGGATCCTCGTGAGAATCCAGTTGCTCGACAGGATCGGATGCTCAGACCCAGCATCGCCTCAGTGACCTTAAATGCAGAAAAATAAAGGCCACCAAATTAAATCAACACTTTTTATTTCAACCTGAAGGAATTTACTGTCGGTGCGTGACCTGCAGAACAGACAGTCGTAAAATCGCTTTCATCACTGAGCTGGAAGTCTGACGAGGTTCAAACTGAAAATCAGTCGAAGGTGTAACAGAAAACAGATTAAATATGACCCTAACATACATAAATAAATTATTTCCTGTTATTGACTCGTGAAATGTGTGTGACCATTAAAAACACAAGTTATAGACTCTTCAACAGCTGTTCTCCTCCTGAAAGGTGTGAAGCTGCAGCTCTCTCCCTTTAGTAAAACCAGTTTCTGTTTTTGGACCAACAACTGTGTGGTTTTCAACGGCTGCAGCAAATGAAAACCATATCGGCTCATCCACATGATCACATTTGGACATCATTTGTAAACTGGTGTTGTTTTCAGGATGGTTTTTCTCACTACTGTTGTAAAAATCATGAAACAGCAGTCGTGTTTGATTTTTACATGATGTGAGACGATGGGGCACCAACAAGTCTTGGTATTCAGTCTAAAAAACACGAAAATACAATAAGATGGTTTCTGTAACTGACTTTGATCAAGCTGCATGTCTGTGCTGTCAGCGTAGCACCTTGTCCTCCACGGGTCCTCAGCTGATGGAGGCGACTGTCTCCTAGTTCGTCAGCGATGTTTGGAAAAGATCCAGAGAAACCGGATTTAATGTGAGGCTTATAGTCCTTCTTAATTTGAGACATGACACTGTCAGATGACAAGAACACACACACACACACACACGCACGCACGCACGCACACACACACACACACACACACAGCTGTGAATTTGAAAATTAGAACTAATATGAAGTCAAAACGTGTTTGAATGAAAGCAGCCTGCATTTTGTTTTCATCCACCAGAAGACATTGTGACCTTTAAAATCCACCAGTGTGTATTTGATGATAACTTAAGAGAGCTCCTGGCATTTTGCAGATTCGGATGTTCATTTAGTCCATTCCTGTTGTGATCTTTGAGGAGCAAAGCTTTATAAAGGCCTAAGCTGTTAGAGGTTTCAGACAACAAAACATCGCAAAACCCTATGTCTTATTTAAATTCAAGCATTTTACAGATTTTGTGTTGTCTTTTATTTTACCTTTGTTTATGATGCACTGGTACATCTTTGGAGCTCGGATATAAGATATTTTCCTGCAATGTTCTGAGTATTTAGTGATGAAGTGTTTCATGATGGTAGGATTGGGCAGGAGTTTCTCCCGTCTGCTGGGGTGAACAATGAGCTGAGTTCAAAATAAAATTGGTTCCAACCCAAGGTTTGGATCATGACTGAAGGAATGAGATCTCTGATATAAGTTGTTGAAATGAGTTTCCTCTGCTGGAGGTCTGGATTCAGCTGGAATAAGGAAGAGAAGCTCTACCATATCTGGGTGGAGCTTGGAGTGAAACGTCAGCTCTTGAAAGGAGTCAGCTGAGGTGGTTCATGCATCTGATTGGGATGCCTCTACTGGAGGGTTTCCAGGCATGCCCCACTTAGCCTGACCAGCCAGGCCAATGCTTCCTTAAGGGCAGCAAAGGGCCCGGTAAGGGCCAGACGCCATCTTTGACTACAGCTAAAAAACTACAGCGTCGCGTGATACAGTCGGTTGGCAGCTGACAGCTGGCAGCTGGCTAGTCCCGCCCCTCATGGTGCTCTCTGCCTGTATCCAGACTCCTGTAGAATAGACAGAGGGTGAGTCTGACAGGCCAGGCTGTGTCCCATTGACCAGAGACATCTGAACACAGAACTTGCATAAAGGAGACTTTAATATTGATCTGGACAATGTAAATAACTCAAAGACTGCAAACGACTTTATAAATTAAATGTATCTACTGGGTCTGTTTCCACTGATAACCAAACCAACAAGAATAAATGCACACAGTTCAAATATAATAGATAATATATTACTAACGTTGCAAGGGAAACAGAGAGAAGTGGAATTGTAATGACAGACATCAGTGATCACCTGCCAATGTTTACAGTCTATAAAAATAATCGCATTAAATTTCAACATAAACGCAAAGACTAATAAGAGATAGGTCACAAAACGCTATAGATGCGCTAAAAAGAGAATTGGAACAACAAAACTGGGAAACAGTTTATGTTAAAGATGTAAACATGGCTTACAACTCCTTTTTAAAGAATATTGTGTAATCAATATGATAAGTGTCACGAGCGTGTGGCGAGGTGAGCTGAGGTGAGGCAAGGATCCACACGCGGGGAGGAAAACAGGCAGGCAGGTGAGGACTTCTAACATCGATTTATTGGAAACACACGCTGGAACACTGAAACAATGACACGACAGGGAACACAGAACAGAAGGGGTTTAAATACAAGAGGAGCGGGAGCTATGGTGATTGGGAAACAAGAGGCAGGTGGGAGCAATTAACGGAGAACAGACAAAACCTAAGAGTAGACAGGACAGGGCGTGACAGTACCCCCCCCCCCCCTCAAAGGGCGGATCCCAGACGCCCACAGGAACAAGGAGCAGGGCGGGAGGAGGGGGACCCGGAGGGAGGGCCCAGAGGAACCGAGGGACCACAGGAGAGGCGGCAGGGATCAGCAGAGTCAGGAGGTCTGTGCCTGCTGCAGATGAGGAGGCGACGGGCCCTTGGAGGTCGGCGCCTGCTGCAGATGAGGAGGCGACAGGCCCTTGGAGGCCGGCGCCTGGGGCAGATGAGGAGGCGACGGGCCCTTGGAGGCCGGCGCCTGGGGCAGATGAGGAGACGAGGACGAACCCTAGGGGGCCTGCGTCTGGGGCAGATGAGGAGGCGACAGGCCCTTGGAGGCCTGTGCCAGGGGCAGATGAGGAGATGGGGACGGACCCTTGGGGGCCTGCGCCTGGGGCAGATGAGGAGGCGACGGGCCCTGGGAGGGCGGCGCCTGCGGTAGAGGAGCCCTGCAGGCTGGGCCGGGGACACAGGCAGGACCGGCGACAAAGTCCCTGCAGGCTGGACCGGAGCGACCTTCAGAGTCACCATCAGAACCGGACACGGAGGAGACGTCAGACCAGACGCGACGTCATCGGACGAGCCGACTTCAGGATGGCAGGCGGCGACGTCATCGGACGAGCCGACTTCAGGAGTGGAGGCGGCGACGTCATCGGACGAGCCGACTTCAGGAGTGCAGGCGGCGATGTCATCGGACGAGCCGACTTCAGGAGTGCAGGCGGCGACGTCATCAGACGAGCCGACTTCAGGAGTGCAGGCGGCGACGTCATCGGACGAGCCGACTTCAGGAGTGGAGGCGGCGACGTCATCGGACGAGCCCACTTCAGGAGTGGAGGCGGCGACGTCATCGGACGAGCCCACTTCAGGAGTGGAGGCGGCGACGTCATCAGACGAGCCGACTTCAGGAGTGGAGGCGGCGACGTCATCAGACGAGCCGACTTCAGGAGTGGAGGCGGCGGACGAGCCGACTTCTGGAGTGGAGGCGGCGGACGAGCCAACTTCAGGAGTGGAGGCGGCGACGTCATCGGACGAGCCGACTTCAGGAGTGGAGGCGGCGACGTCATCGGACGAGCCGACTTCAGGAGTGGAGGCGGCGACGTCATCGGACGAGCCGACTTCAGGAGTGGAGGCGGCGACGTCATCGGACGAGCCGACTTCAGGAGTGGAGGCGGCGACGTCATCGGACGAGCCGACTTCAGGAGTGGAGGCGGCGACGTCATCAGACGAGCCAACTTCAGGAGTGGAGGCGGCGACGTCATCAGACGAGCCAACTTCAGGAGTGGAGGCGTCGACCCTTGGATTGGAGGCGCCGACCCTTGGATTGGAGGCGTCGACCCTTGGATTGGAGGCATCGACCCTTGGAATGGAGGCGTCGACCCTTGGATTGGAGGCGTCGACCCTTGGATTGGAGGCGTCGACCCTTGGAATGGAGGTGTCGACCCTTGGAATGGAGGTGTCGACCCTTGGAATGGAGGTGTCGACCCTTGGAATGGAGGCGTCGACCCTTGGAATGGAGGCGTCGACCCTTGGAATGGAGGCGTTGACCCTTGGAATGGAGGCGGTGTTGACTTTCATCCGCTTCTGGTCCTCTGGCTTCTGGACCGCCGGTCCCCGAACCGCTGACCTCTGGGCTTGTAACGTCTGCTTCTGGGCCTGCACCAGACCCATCTGCTTCTGGGCTGGTACCGTCTGCTTCTGGGCCCGCATTGTCTGCTTCTGGGCCGGAACCGGAACCGTCTGCTTCTGGGCCTGCACCGTCTGCTTCTGGACCCCCCCTGGAACAGGCCTTGAGTGAACGAGCAGTGCTAGTGCTGAAGACAGGGAGCGCAGAGCGTCGAGTCGGAGCTGATTAGAATGGGCGCTCTGTTGAAGCCGGACCAGCTCAGCCCGTTGACTGGCCAGTTCAGTTGGCTGGACTGTGGGTGTGGCTCCACCTCCCACAGATGACAGAGGAGCCGAGTGGACCGGAGGCGGGACAGCTGGTTCAGCCGGAGCCGCGAACAGTTCGTCCAGCTGGAGCTCAGCGAGCAGGTGGTCCAGCTGGAGCTCAGCGAGCAGATCGTCCAGCTGGAGCCCGCGGAGTTCAGCGAGCAGATCATCTAGCTGGAGGACTTGGAGTTCGATGGTCTGACGAACCTGGGCTGTCTCAACCTGTAGACTGGCGTGCTCCGCCCACAGGGCTGCGAGCACAGCTCCTCCTCCTGCAGACGCCGATTCGGCCGGAGACGGGACAGCTGGTCTGACCGGGGGCGTGTCCGAACTGGCTCGCCGAGCACGGCCAGCGGTGGGCTCGCAGCTCCGTCCTGAAGCGCAGGGCTGCGGTGGATTCCGGCGTCTCTCCCCACGCCGTGGACCAACCCCGGGGGAGCAGAAAGCCAGCCTCGTGCCCTCGAAGCTGGAGCGATCCCGGAGCATCTCTCCCTCCAACGTCCCGTCCGGTTCCGGAAGGGCGGCGAGGAACGCCGAGGCAGAAGGTCGGGGACGCCGCCTGCGGCGAGGCGGAGCTGGAGCTGGGGAAGGAGAAGCCGGTCGATAGTCGGCGGAGAAGAACTGGAATAAATACTTCCATGGGAGGATCTCCCCGCTGGACCCTTCAGGTGGTCGTGTCATTCTGTCACGAGCGTGTGGCGAGGTGAGCTGAGGTGAGGCAAGGATCCACACGCGGGGAGGAAAACAGGCAGGCAGGTGAGGACTTCTAACATCGATTTATTGGAAACACACGTTGGAACACTGAAACAATGACACGACAGGGAACACAGAACAGAAGGGGTTTAAATACAAGAGGAGCGGGAGCTATGGTGATTGGGAAACAAGAGGCAGGTGGGAGCAATTAACGGAGAACAGACAAAACCTAAGAGTAGACAGGGCAGGGCGTGACAATAAGCACTGTAAAACCAAAATTCAAACAAAAAGACAAGGGATGAACAATCCATGGATGACGAAAGGGCTGCAGAATGCCTGTAATAAAAAAAAAAGAACAAGCGGGATGTGAGTAAAATACAGCTGAGAAACGTTCCCTTTAGTCTCCGATTTATGAATTGGAGATTGTGTGCAGCTGTGCGTACTCCATGTTTGATAGATCACTAACCTACTTGGCGTAAGTAAAAAAAATTTTTGCTGAGCTTAAGTACGGTTTTAGTAAGGATTCTATGCAATGTTTGATAAATGAGACCCCTGGTCTTTGGTTGGAGGTGAAGCCTGTGGGAGTAGGAAGCCCGAGGTCGGAGGTAAACCCATCCTGTCTGAGATACAACTAAAATATCATCCGTCCAAACTGGGTCCTTTAAAGCTTTTTCATTCCTGAAAATTTTACATTCTCCTTGTCCTGCTTATGCCGTCTCCATAGGACAACTGAGTTTCAGTGTGCTTGAGCTTAGTTGTCTCATCCTGCCAGTTGCTTCACCAGGAGACATCATCTTCTGCTCATCCATCTGTGGCTGCTGTAATGGAAACCTGCAGTGACAGCAGTGATGGGTAGAAAAAGTCCTGCAGGCGTGTGTGTGCACGCTGCTGTAATCAGAAATAAAAGCAGCAAACTGTTCACATTGTATGGTGAAACCAGCCTAGGACCAGCTGGGGAACACACCATAGAAGGGGTTGAACTTCAGCCAGGACATACCTGTGATGCTGAATTGTCACCTCTCTGTCGCGTGCTGGTGTATGGGTAAACAGCTTCTTGTTGCTAGGAGATTCGAGGCAAGGCCAGAAGACTGCAGCCGAGGAGCAAATGCTGCCAGATGTGGGGAAACTTCTATTTAACATAGTATGGTGGTAGTGTCGAGAGTCTTCATTTCTTTTAAGAAAGCTGTTTAAAAATCTACAAAATACAATAAAATTGGTCTTTTTTCACGTTTTATGAGAAAATGTCAGTTTTTATGCAAAAGACTTCTTCAGTTCTGTCCTTTGTTTTGTTATTTTGCTTTAAAAAATCTCATGTCCTACACATGCACTTACAACATTTTTTGTTATTACATTTATGAAGCTTAAAAGACTAACACCCTTTAATTTTAATAGAAACCTCCTTGTTTATAGTTTTTGTATTTTTTCTATTCACCACTGACTCGTCTCATAATTTTGTTCAAAAGTAGAATATTAATGTTAAATTCTCCATCTTGCTCACTAATGAAGTTACAATCTTTCATTCATACAGTCCTAACAGTTATCTTTATTCTTTGAATTTCATCTGCAACATTTAAGTAATGTTTGAGGTGTGAACCTTTAGAGAATCAGTGATTTGAAGTTAGGAAGTAAAATCATGATGCTCCTTTCTTCCCTGACACTTGCAGTCTGGAAACTTCTCACATGTGTCCACTGGATGGCAGTGTGATGCTACAGAGGCTCTGACTTCAGTCTGGGGTTATATAAAAGTGAAAGATGGCTTGAAATTTGCTTGACACCTTGATAAAAAAAATGTCAGTCCAAGACAGGGAATGGTCATCCACTGCTGTAAGCTGCATAAAAATGTCTAAATAAAATTACCACACACACACACACACACACACACACACACACAATCCCCATTTATTCCTGTGGGTTTTTTTACTTTTATACCATAACTCAACTCTTGAACGTGGTCTATTAAGAACACCGAATCAAGGTGATTTTATTTAAAAAGTAGAATTTCTACTCTCTGATTTTCACAAAAAACCTGCAAAATCCTCTTCAACACCTTAAGTCCTGTTTTATTTCACCTTCGGCTTGGATTATCTATTGAAGTTTCAGTGTTTTCTGCCGAGCTGCTCTCTGTCCTTTCCACGCTTTTTAGTTAATTCTCACTTCCTGTTTCTTTTCATGTTGTCTAATTTCCTCAGTCTCACACTGCTTCCTCACCTCAGCTACATCCCTTCTTTCTTTCCCTCCATCTGCCGACACTCGTAGTCTGCGGAGCCTGTCTTTACCAAGCTGTTGCTTGTGGTGCCTTTTCCAGCCTCTCTTTCCTGACGTCCCGTCAAGCCAAGCTCGGAACTGTTTATTATCTTTTCCCAAAATATAACTACAGGGAAACGCCCGCATCATTGAGACTGACAGTCTCATTCCCTGCCTCTTTCTCTTAAACACAATGAGCACATAATTGGCATCTATAATTATAAAGTCACAGGGAGCCATGCAGCGGGGATACACAGTACACAGGATTACAGCAGATGATTTGACTTATTTGAGCAGCTTTATTCTGACAGAGTGACGGAGGCACCTGCTGTCCTGTGTTTCAAAAGCAAACCTGGAGACTCTCAGCTCTCCACTGATTGTTCATCCCTGCAACGCTGCAGTGTGTGTTTGCTCTCCATTTGCATAATTCACACCAAACACTATGCTCAGCTAGGATGAAGGCATATGATGATGAAAACTCCTGCACTTTCATGGTGCAGTTTGCTCTTTAAGTGCCACTTTGACTCAAAAAGGCAATGGAAGGATGCAGTTGTTCTAAAAATGGCCTGAGATGATGCAAGCGAGGCTCTCCCGTCATGATGATGCTCTTGGCTTGCTTGCAGCTGTCTGTTGAGAGTTCGATGAGGGAGGACGAAACCTCGGTCCAGTCTGCAGAGGCTCACCTGCATCTGCAGCTCTGGGAGGCGACTCTTGAGGGTTTCTCTGTCAGTTCAATAACCTGCTCCTTTGTCTGCCATAAAACAGCATGGAAATAATGTTTAAGGACATAAAGAGGCAGCTCAGGCACTCAGACCCTTGCTTTGTGTGCCGGGCCTCAGAGGTGTTCTCTATGCTTCATGTTCTACTTTCATGAGCCTTATCTCCTCCTGCATGCTTGTTTCTTAGTTCATGGACAAATCCACCATACGCCGTTTGGAGTAATTTCTATTGACATCTTGTCCAATTCCAGCTGCAGTTATGCATGCAGGTGAACATTAAGGCATGAAATGGGATATTTCTAATGAAAACAACATTTTTTGTGCATTTTAAAAGACACTGTTCTTAAAGACACAAAAGAAAGCTGATTAGTGGAGCCATAAACAATGTGACATATCAAAAAACTAGTTAATGATTAGGATAATCTGCCATCATCCTTGAAGCAGGATAAAAACGTTCCCTCCAGATGGTGGCACGTAGCTGTGTGATTCATTCTCATTTGTGCTGGCTGATGTGGTGCTCAGAGCTTTTTACTATATGCTTTTAATTACGTTTAAAGGCTAAAAGGAAAAATAAGTACACCTCTTTTAGTAAATGTTACCCTTTTCTGTCAACATGTATTTTTGTATGCTTCCCTTGAATATCAGTAATTGGTTCATTAATGAAATCATATTAATTCTATTTGTTTAAATAGCTAATGGATAGACCGAAGCATTAAAGAGATGACAGCCTTCTGCATTTACAGGGACATGGGAACATGTAGAAGAAAACCCAAACAAAAATCTTGTTTAGTCTCAGCTTGTTGGCTGTCTTAGTAAAGGAAACTTATGTGCAAAAGAAAAAGGAAGTATATATCCAGGTCATAGCTGCTGTCAGTGGAGGAGCAGCACTTTCATGTTTTATATACAGTGACAGTTCATCTGCATAGTGCTCCGGCACCACAGTGTCAGCGAGGAGTGTGGGGGAGGACTTGGAGTAAAATACTCACGTGGCAAACACACAAGGATGCAGAGTTAAAGCGGCAAATGCTGTTCAACATTTGGCAGAAGAACGAAGAGAGCCTCCCTCACCTGCATGATCCCAAAAACTGTCCAGAATTTCACCCTGTAGGTGTTCAGGTCGCAGGTTGTGTCTGTAGAAAAGGACGTTCTGAAAACAGGCTGCAGGAGTAGAAGTGAGAGAGTTGCACGAAACATTCAGCCAACATCAGGTTTACCTTTACAAACCAGGTTTAGGTTGTTCAAAGCTGTGGTGCACCTGTCTGAGGACGTAGAAGTCAGCTGGAGGAAATAGTAGCGTCAGACGACAGGATTTGGAGTCTTATTTCCTGATATTTGGACATCTATCCACTGATTGGCTAACTGCAACACACTGACTTTGTTTCCAGAAAAAGCACAATCCTGGAGGAGTTCTGCTGTGTTGTAGTGTAGGTAATGCTAACAGTTAGCTTGTATAGTCAAGATGCTCTTGCTGTTTTCTGAACAACAAACTAACAACAGCCTTCCCTGTTGTTGGTCAAGATGGGTGAGTCTATGAATGTTTCGTGATGGTGGGAAGTAGATCTGTTAGGCTTTTCCGAACCGAGCGTTTTTCCGTCTATTTTCTGTCATGAGTTAATACAGGATAGGGGTGGAAGACTATTTCCACGTTCACCCTGCATGAGTGACTGATCATTTTCAGAAATAACAAGTAAAAAATGATTTTGGATCTTTTCTCAAATTTTCTAACCAGTTTTGATCAGATCATGATAGCAGATTATGATTTTTATTTATTATTATTTTTTTTAGGACCAGCACGACCTGAGAGACGCAATATTGTCCAATTGCCTCAAAATGAAGAAAACGGTTTGGCTCTAGACCCAATTGAGGTCAGAAATCAGCCAATATAAGCATTTACCTGCATGTTTTTGTGCATTTAGCGTGATCCTTTTTTTTTTTTTTATACCGTGTCCTGTCTGGCTGTGAAGCAAGCAGAATTGATGTCTGAATGCTGGTGACAAGCCTTACAGATTTATTCTCAGGTGGAGCATCAAAGCGTTTGCTTTTAATGTCACTCCTGATACTTAAAACTTTATTGTTATTGTTGTTGAATGCTTTGTAATTCCGACCAGACACGGAGACAGAGGTGAAAGAGAAAGGAAAAGAAAAGGTGGGGAGAGGGGGGGGGGGGGGGGGTCCGCAAAAGTAAACAATGAACAAGAGTCTGCTTCTAGACCTGCAGAAAAAGACAAAAAAAAAAACAGAAGGACAAAAAAAGGGACACAACAACAATACAACAAGATCTAGCATCACTGCGTCAACTTGATGACAAAAATATATAATCAACATTGCTTAACTGAAGAATTACGATGATAAATCGCAGTGCATTAAGTGCCCACCATAGTCTTAAGACCTGTGTTTAACGTGCCCAAGCCCATACTTTTGAGAGCACCATGTGAGCACCTGTGTGTGTACACGCGCTTGTTTATTTAAGGTTTCTCTATAGGAGCGTCCAACAGAGAGTGTTCCATTTTAGCAGCTGTAGCTTTTTCCACCTTTATGGTATTTCTATAACTTACAGATGTATGCAGGAACACACAACTGAGACAGTTTACTGTGAGTGAAAAGAAATTGGCATGGCAGTCACCAAAAAGAAGAAACCGAGAGAGATTAAGAGGTTTTCATGGATTCCTGTTTTTCAATCTTGTTAAAGGGTTTAAAACCTGTCTGTTTCAGAGAATGGTGAAATTATTAAAATTTGTCATGTGAAGGGTTGTTTCTAAACTAAACACACTATTTTACTGATCATACCCACCAAAACCAAATAAAAGAAATATACTGAGAGTCAAATTTGACAAATCCATGAATAGCACATACAGTATCTTATATATGATGAGTTAGATACCTGAAATGATGTCACTCTGACCCAAATTAACCAGGATGTTCTGATGAGAAAAAGGCTCCAGAAGCAAGACAGTCATGGGGAGGATAGCGGTTCTAATGAAAAGGTTTCCTCATGTCTGCTGGAATAAAGATGACAGCAAGTGTTGATTTTCTTCATCAGACTTGTCTTACTTTTTGGCTCTAGTCATTACAGTTTGGTTCAAACCTCAAGAAGCAATCAAGCCATGTTATGCAAATATAACCAGATGATACAACACCACTGTGTATATTTTACAAAATTACCCCTCTCCCTTAAAATGAGGCATCCAGGAGATATCCCAACCAGCCACCTCAACTGGCTCCACTCGATGTGGAGGAGCAGCAGGTCTACTCTGAGCCCCTCCCAGATGACCAAGCTTTTCACCCTATCTCTAAGGGAGAGCCCAGACACCCTGTGGAGAAAACTAATTTCGGCTGCATGTATCTGCAATCTCATTCTTTTGGTCACTACTCAACGCTTGTGACCATAGACGAGGGTTAGAGCATAGATCAGTCGGTAAATTGAGAGCTTCGACTTCTGGCTCAGCTCTCTCTTCACCACAACAGACTAGTTTAACGCTCGCATCACTGCAGATGCAGCACCAGTCCACCAGTCAGTCTTGTGCTCCATCTTACCCTCACTTATGAACAAGACCTTGAGATACTTAAACTCCTCTACTTGGAGCAGGAACTCATCCCTGACCTGGAGAAGGCATTCTACCCTTTTCTGACTCAAGACCATGGTCTCGATTTTAGAGGAGCTGATTCTCATTCCAGATGCTTCACACTCAGCTGTGAACCGCTCCAGTGAAAGCTGGAGATCACTGTCTGACGAAGCCAACAGAACCACATCTGCAAAAAGCAGAGACCCGATCCTGAAGCCTTGTTTATGCTTCTGAACCAGCCCCACAAGGGAGAGAAGCGCACACACATTGACAGAGACGTTTTGCTCTTCTCCGTCTCCTGGAGAGAGTTGCAAAGCAATACCCCACCGTGACAACAGAGGGCGTAGCACTGTTCTGGGGTATCCTGTCTCATATCCGGTCCAAGATTTACTATTGTGTTTACAGTGTGGTTTTTGTATTTCAGATACTTACTAACACGGACAAATGTGTCCTTCATTCTCCTCCACCTCGTCACATCTAAACCCACGTTTCCCGTCATTTACGTCCACGAATAAAACACGTGCTGCACATCTTTTCACAACTTCAGTCACGGGTGAATAAAACATTCCTGTTTTAAGAGTTCTTCCACGAGGTATTCTTCAAGCTGCCCCGTGTCTGCCACTAGATATGTTCGGGTTTCTTTATGTTTGTGAGAGCGCAAAGGCGGTGCTGTTGATGAAAGCTGCGTCCTGACCAATCACAAGCTTGTTTTCGCCGTCTTGTTTGACGGATGTTTAGAAAAGTGGGCTTGACTCCATCTGTCCTTAGGAACCAAAGACGCCAAAGCATAAACTAGGCTTTAGGCCAACAAAACTGTCCAAATCCTGGCCACAAAAGTTATGAACAGAAGCAGCGACAAAGGGCAGCCATGACGGAGTTCAACCCTCACCTGGAATGAGCCTGGTACTACTGCTGGCACTCCGGACTAAACTCTGACACTAGCTCAGCTCAGTGGCCTAGTGGTAGCGTGTCCGCCCTGAGACGGGGAGATCAGGGTTCGATTCCTGGTCAGGTCATACCAAAGACTTTGATAAAATGGGACCCAATGCCTCCCTGCTTGACAGTCAGCATTAAGGAGTTGGATTGGGGGGTTAAACCACTAAATGGTTCCCTAGCACAGCTGTGTCTGCAGCTCGCCGCTCCCCCAGGGGATGGGTCAAATGCGGAGAACAAACTTCGCACACATATACGTGTGTGTGTGACAACTGATGGGACTTTAACTTTTAACTAGTCATACAGGGATCTAACAACACTTATCAAGGGGCCTAGTCCCCATACTCTCGAAGTACCCCCCACAGGGTCCCCCGAGGGACGTGGTTGAATGCCTACGGGTGTTGAGCTGGTCCAGTGTTCCAAAACCAGGACAAAAACCACCACCTTGGTCTTCCAATCCAGTGGAACTGCCCCGGATGTTCACGCGATACTGCAGAGCCACGTCCACCAACACAGCCCTAAAACTTTAAAATCAGTTTTGTCCAATTTTAATTTCAAGCTTTCAGCGAATCACCTTTAAAGAGCCACATTGGTGTAAAATATATTTTATTTTTGCGTCTTTTTTGATTTGAATAAAATAAATTGGAACAAATTGTGTTTCTAACAGGTGGTAAGAGTCTAATCAAATTGAAAAGGTATTCTTTGGCAAGTTTTGATTTTTGTGCCAACACCACATTGGCTCACCCCTTGAGTTTAGGAGCCTTTGATGGCCTCACAGTGAAGGAGCTTTTTTCTTATTTAAAGTGGTAGACTGAAAACAGATAAAATCTGTCAAACTCCAAAGAAAAAATTGTTTAAATATGTTCATAAACCCTTAAAAATGCAGCTCAAGACCACTTTATTGGATTTTACAAGCGAATCGGGCTTTTTGGAGTACAATGTTGAATAAACGTGAATGAAGTAAGACTTTTTTAAAAATTTTATTTTTGAATTTCAAAGTCACTTCATATCTTCTTGAATCAAAGAGGTGGAATTAAATGCTTCACTGATGGTTTAAACTGCATATTAAATGGTCGGTTAAGCAGTGGCTGTAGAATAAGATGTTGAGCAGCCTAATTCCTCAGGAGGTTTACCTCTAATGTTGATGACTTTGCGGTGATTAAATGACATTAAACAAAATGAGACTCTGAACACAACAGTAGCAAAAATTATTCTTTAATATGGAACAACGTCAGAGCTCAGCTCCAAGGCTCCAGCCACCCAACACGCTTTATAACACTGATGAGTGGAGGAGAGCAAAAATGAAACCAAAGGAAACAGAAAATCAACCAGAAAGATCACATTCGGCTCGGCCCGAAAACAGGAGAGGCCCAAGAAAAAAAACGTGGAACGCCAAACCAAAGTGCTACTGGGTTAAACCCTGAGATGTCCTCTTGTTTCCCTCCTGATCCAAAGTGTGACCACAGGGACACGACGCTCTGCTGCCGCCCAGGGCTCTCCCACCTCCTCACCCTTCCTCACCGTCCTCTGAGTTCAGGCTAGGTTAGAGTGGAAGGTGAGTTCGGAGGAGCAGAGGGGTCGTGTGTGAAGGTCCTATTGGCGAGTATGCTGCCTGCCTTCTCACAGCTCCTCTGGAAATGTCTGAGGTTTAGTTTTCCTGCATTTTTATTTACTCGCAGTGAAATCGAATCATCGCCAGCGTTGTTCACTAGACGGTTGAATGGAATGTTAGAAGTTTCTAAAGAAATGAGACAAGGACAGGGGGGAAAGGGCGAGGACGTCTGCTTGGGTCGCCCAGTAAGAACCCATTAGTATACCAGTACAGGGACATTAACAGAAATACTACACAGATATGTACAGAGCAACCAAGCAACACGTTGGAATACTGAGTAATAAAGGTGATGCAAGAAAGGGGTAAGGAGCAGAAGTACACGTCTCCGTTTGGTCCAGTCTTTAAGGCTCTTTACCTTCTCGCTACGAACAGGCAGCAGCAACGCCACCACAAACATCTCCGCTTGACTTTTGATTCTGCATGCTGAGCCGAAAGCTTCCCTTTCTCCTCTGAGTCTGAAGAGGGGACGTGCGACCTGGGATGAAGAGCATGAATAAGCACAGATCCCCTCCCTGGTTTCTGATTTCTTTATTTTTTTGTGCTAAATCCTTCTCTGGTCCACAGAGCTCTATAGCAAAAACTAGGTGCTCTTCAGTAACGTGGAGGGTGACGGATGGGAGATGCTAATGGACAAAGAAGCCAAGATAGATGAGGGAGAATGGATTACTGGGAAATTAGACTCTGGTGGTGTATGCATTACCATCTGAATGGAGGAGTAAATGAACAATCGAGCAGAGGAAGTGGAAATCTATACTTAGCGGAGGATTAAAACTAAGCAGTGTAATGAAGAGAGTGGACGAGAGGAAACACACATGAAGAGAAGGGCATCGGCCAGCTTCAGCAAACACAACCGTCCTGCACTTAAACACACACATATACATTGTGTCACATGTCAATCTATATAAGAGCAAGGAGGGAGACACTGCACAAAGAGCACTAGCACTACAATGGACGGACACACACCTAGAAAACACACACTACTGCACAGGGTTCAGGTCTGTGTTCCACTGCACTCTCCTGGCTGCCAGAACCTCGCTGTGTCTTCTTAAAGGAAATAACAAAAACAACCAAACAAACAGACAGAAAGAACACACACTCCAGATCCCACTGGCTATAATTAAAAAAGTTAACTGGAAACAAAACTTAGAATATAAAAGGAGCCAGTGGCATCTGGGTTTTTACAGAAAGCATTTTTGTCAGTAACTGGCTTTTGAACAGCTCTACGCTTTGTCTTTTAGTCTACCAAGTATATACTATTAACCTTACCAGGCAGCTAAAATCTATACAGTACTGTCATGGTTCATATATTTATAATTCATATACACTTTACAAAGTTGGCAAAAATACATAAATAGGTACATGAAATCAGATTGTACACATCACAACTGTGTGTCTTGAGATAGAGCACTCTTTGTTGAAGAGGTGGGTCGTGGCAAGTTCAGAAAGGAGGAGAAGAACAAAATATAGGAGTGTTACCCTTGACATCCCTCGGTGCAAAAATCCCCTCTCCGTTTAGTTTCAGGGTATGGCGTTATTTCATCTGCGTGTATTGCTTATTACCTCCCTGATTTAAAAAAACGTTATGGCAGGATTACCAGGCTCCTCCGCCTGCATCACATTTACAATCAGCGAACGTTCTGGGGGTTTTGGGGGAGAAAGTAGCCACAAGCTTTTTATTTTTGGTTTGTTTGTGGACGTTCTGACTCCCCCGAGGGTGGGACAGTATTGCAGATGAAGGGGGAGCTGTATCCGCTGTCCTTCCTGGAGACAGCGACTGGCAGTATCTGCTGAACCGTGTCACATCAGTGGCAGAGACCATCCTGAAAGAAATTTGAAACCGATAAGCTCCAACCCTGCGCTGTACAGAAGCTCGGGCAGATACACGAGGCTGTGGCATGTGGAATGAGGGGAGTAGTGGTGTTATGAGGCCTACAGGGAAAATAACTGGACCACATCCCTGTTTCATCGTTTTTGGATGTTGTGCTACAAATAATAATGGTCTGCATTAGGACTGTAGCATGGCAGTTTATGGTTTGATTTAGCTCTAATCCTGGACGTTCCTTGTCGGAAAGTGAGAGCTCTTAGGGAGCTCTCACTAAGCAAGTGACAACCCTATTATTTGTTAAGGTCATGACAGTCACTTGTGCATAATAAGAGGCCGAGTCACAAGCATGCAAATTGTCTTTGCGGGGCCGGATTGACGGGTTGCATCTTTTTTCTCTCCTCCATATGAGCCCATTCTTATGCAAAGCCCCTAGCAGGGCCATCATGATTCCAAATTCAGCGAGGAAGGCATCATCAGAGTTAGTGCAAGGCCAATCCCGGCTAACACAATGGAATTACAGTAAATCCCCAGCCGGTAAACTGACAGGGCAATGCCAATTGGCCAGGTGGAGCAACTCCACAGGGAGGTGTGTGGTGTTCTCACACACTGTGGCCACAAAGCGTGTCTCGGATGTGTCCCACAGGAACGTGATGATGCATCATGGCGCAGAAAACAGACTATGTCATAAGGAATACTCTGGGCGTATGCATGGCAGTGTTGCTACGGTGACCCTGGGATGTGTTGGGTACCACTCCTTCCCTTGTAGCTTGCCTTGCCTCGGTCGCACCACGCCTCCAACAAAAATGCAGCAGACACCAAAAGCCCTTGTCAAAGAAGGGCGGGAATAATCTGCTTCATCGTCGTTATCAACATCACCACTGGTACTCGTGAACGTCGTCTGTTTTCTCCATCAGCTAAAAACGAAAACTCGGGGAACAACAACTGTTCAAATCTTTTTTAACAACAATATTTACATAAAGTTTTCAAAAAACAGAAGTCGTTTCTTCACAATGTTGTGTAAAGAAATGAACACACACACTCACACACATACTGTACACACACACTACTGTCAAATGTGAACAAAAATAGATAAATAAATAAGATTCTATTACTCGTTATTGTTTTCAATGTTCATTTAGTTACAATGCTTACCTAAAACCCTGATTGGGAGGAGTTACATCGGTTTTCACCAGATGCTTAAAACAATTGAAAGGGTGAGTCGAGGGGGAAGGAAGTGAGGTCTGTCTGCGCCGCGCAAAAACACACAAATCCACTCAACAAAATGACAGAGGTGAGCCAGATGAATTCTGGGATTATTCAGCCATCTAAACATGAATCAGGGCATTCCTGCAGTCAGACTTTAACCCAAATACACACTCAAGGCTCGCCAACAAAACTGATTTAATATTCCAAAGACAAAACAGGCACCTTTCCAACAAAGTGAATTAGCAATGCTTCACTTCAGAAAGCCACGTCCATCAAGGGAAACTTATAAAGAAGAATAAGGAAAGGAGGAAGTCTGACAAGGACAAACAATATCATCAAGATCCCTTTGGCAAACAGGCGAGACCCCTCCAGCCAACAGAGCTGCAAGTTATTTACAAAGTCAACAGAGAAGCTGCCAGAGACAATGATGGGGATGAAAAAGTGAGGAGGATGGAAGTTAAGGAGTGAATTCTGCATTTCAGCTAGAGGTAAATCCAAATATCCAAAAACACGGAGATGTTTGAAATCGCTCCACGTCTTTGGGGGTTTTTGATTGTCAGCGCAGATTTTCAACCAATAGCTGATAAGATTCATCAATCCTAATAAAGAATTAGACCAACAAAATCAAAGACTTTCAGCTAACTCAGTTATAAACCAAAAAACTTTCCCGTTAGTCTTCAAGGAATAGGGAGCCTAGTCATGCCCAGCTACTTCCGGACCATGGGTCCATGGAAGAATGAAAAATGAATACAAGTCAATGGAGCTGAAACGCTATTTTCTAATTCAATTTGTTATGGATTTCATATATGATGTCCGTGAACTTCAAGAATGCATTTTGATGCCAAGAATGCACTTAGTTTAGAATGGGGAGAAACGTTATTTTAGATTTGTTGTGAAAATACGTCCAGGACACCATCAAGTGACGTGATCAGACCAGACACGGAGAAAAGCCGAGGAAAAATAGCCGTAAGTTCAGTGAACTTCAAATCCTTCCTCCAGGAGGAAAGAACCACAGTAAATCTGGCCACGTGGTAAGTAGCAGCTATGCTAGGAGAGAGGAAGTTCTGTGTTGATCTCACATATGCGAGATACTGACGTCTGATTTGTAGTCATTACAAAACTACAAATTTTTACAAGCTGAAAAATCTCATAGTACGCGACTGGCATGGTCGACACACACATCGGTACTTTTACTTTAAATTGAAGTACAACGCATGTATGATCCAGGGCGTAAGCGGCAAAGCGGATTACAACAAAGCTCTTTCAGCCACGTTGAATTGCATTTATTTTTTCGTTCTTCTGCGGAACCATGAGTCGACTGGAAAGGGAGGAGACTTAAGCCGGGCGGACACTGTAAGACTTCCTTGCAGAGCAAATCTCACAAGTCATGTGCTCGCACTGTATGGCCCAGCTCTCGGATGCGACCTGACTACTCACTCTGTTGGTCTGGTAGCAACACGTCGGACCGACAAATATACTAAAAATAGCAGTTTTTACACAAAACGCCAGCTTTTTTTGTGTTGTTATTGATGTCTGTTGTCCTTCAGGAGAGCTGTAGGAGGACACATAGGGTTTTGTGGGGGTTGGAGGTGGAATATGACAAAAAAAAAAGTAAATCTATGTTTTATCAGATTAATTTGACATTAACACGCTTTCTTGACCATCCTTGTCAATGTGCGTGGAAAAAAAGTATTTTGACCGATGTGTGTTAATAGGTGAATCGCGGGCAAACCATGCTGACGCATGTTTGCGCATGCACCGCGAGCGGTTCTGGTGCTTTTTGGGTCACAGCCACTCGCAGCGCTGCTTTAACAGTGCGATGCGCTCACGAGGGACGAGCGGAATATCAAACACACCAGAAATACATGCGAGCTCACGACTGCTGATCGGTAGCTGGTTGGTGTTAAACACCTCCCGTAACTCCCGTACGCTACACGACGCTCAGCGCAAAACTCGCCCTGATCTTGTACATTCACAAGGAAAATTGCCTCAGTGAAAAATTTGTAGAGTGTGTGCTCAGCTTGAAGCTCCCTATAGAGAAGTTAGTGAAATCGACGTACAGGTCTTGTTTAAGAAGTGTTTCCTCACTGCAGCATACACCTGCAGCTGCTCACTGACTCTGCCGGGGCGTGACGGTAACGATGAGAGACAGCGCCGAAGCCGAGCACAAGGAGGCCCAGCACCTCGAGTGGAGTCCATCCGAGAAAAAAAAATCACGTCTTGACTCAGAGCATCTGCAGTGTGCTGCCCTGGTATTCTCATGAGCTCCGGCTTGTTGAAGGTCACTTCTGACATCACGGGTGCCAAGAAAACAAAATATAGTGGAAGGAACAAGACAGGTGGCAGGGCAATAAAACTGGAATCTGCTCCCTGTTTTTTTTTTTTTTTTTTTTTTACTGTTTGGCTCTGAGCGTCCCATTCGTTTTAATGATGACTGCTTCAAATGAAAGCATAATGTGTGGGACTCCTGTGTATTTATGGAGGGAAGCTCTCCTGGTGGTTAATATATCACTGATACTCTGTTTATACAGCAAATAGATTCAGAGTAGGAACTTTATTACAAACACGACTGAGCTTTTTTATTTCCTCTTCCTGAAGTGAGGACTAAATGTCATCACTACAGCTAGCTCTGTCAGCCGCTAGCTTAGTCCAAACCTACAAATCATAATTTATAGGATTTCCATTTAAGAGCTCATCGGTATTCAAACACAGTTGCTGAGTTATAACGCCCAGACTTTCAGCCTACGCTCGCCCTCCTGTTGCTGGAAATAGATGTACAGGGTACAGAACTGTAGTGAGGAGTAGATGTCCGATGATATTCTGAGGTCAGACTGCTCATTGATCCAGATCCTGGATCTGACAAGGCTGGTGTCATCCCAGAAGCTCTGAACATTTATAAATACATTTTCTTACAAGTTGAAGGAAGACGTTTTTAGTTGCTCGATATTTGATTTGTATTAAATTACTATAAAATCAACAATATGTGTCTTCTTGCTTTTCCTATTACTCCTGCCACTAACAATGGAATAAAGTTAAAGAGGAGAGCAGGGCAGAAAGCTGTTTTTTTGGTACATGCAGGTTTAGGATTGACAGATGTGTCCTTAGGCACAGGACTAGAGCTGAGCTGATGTTTCATTAATTAAACTGTTTTAATGCTGCATGTGGAGGGCTGCATTTAGTGCAGAGGCCTGGGGTTCAGCTAATCGGTTGTTCCTTTCTCCAGTTGCATAGTTGTCACACTCCCTCAGGTTAAATGGATTAGCCGTTTATTTGTCCTTGAGAAAAGTGTGGTTAGGAAATGAAACAGCTGAGTGACTGACAGCCAGTGTTGTGTAGTGGTTCTGCCAGACCCAGTGGGCCACTTTGAGTGAAGTCTGGATGCTCTCCCAGGCTAAAGACACGCACGTCAGGTAAATGAGTGTTGAGAATCGATTTCCCCAGGGAATCGCACATGAAGCAGGAAAATCTAACAAATGGGTGGAAGATCTTTTATTCTTGCACACATAGCAAATGCACCCTGTGTCTAGTTTTATTCTTAACCCGAGTTCCTTCAGTTAAATAAAGTGACGTCCCCCTCCCAGGTCCACGGACACAGATATCTCTCCTTTCTGACCACCTAAAGGGAGTGTAATGTGTGGTGACACTGCAAGCAGTGCCTGTCAAAGCAGTAAGTCCTGCTCCATGGCTGGCCAATTGTTCTGAAGGGTGCTGGACTGGATCAGCGCTTCACAGCAGCCAGAACCGAGGCCCCCACTGACCAGAACACACTCAGCACTCTGTGTGCTGCCCAAAACAGCTACCAGCTCTCAGTAACAAGGTGCTGATCAGGCTACAGCTGCTCTGTTTTGCAAAAATGAAAAAATAAATGTAACAGAAGCTGCTCTCTCAAGTGGAAAACAAAGAAGTCTAACACTGCAGAGGGTTGAGACATGATTGTCATTAAGTGATGAAAACTGAAAGCTATGGGAGTCAAAAGAAAGCATTTAACAGCTGACGTCCACGTTCTAGAGTGTAACAACTCTGCTACAGTTCGTTTACAAAGACAGAGCAGAGAGCTGTGTGAGAGCCTAATGCAGCTGTTTTCCAACAGTTTTATTTACACAAAAATCAAGCTGAACTGAGTGTGTGTGACGAACCGAGATGCTGCCACTGCAGCACGCTGCACTCGGTGGAGCTTTCCAGCTCACAGGAGAGGAAAGATATCATCTAATCCAGTTCTATGGGATCCCACTGTGGCAGATCAAGCTGGCATCTAATATCACACCCGTCTGCCCTGAAACACACGCTTTTATGGTTTCTGTGAACTTCAACAACCCAGAGGACTTGGCTGTGATCTAGGGTCATGCAAAAAAGAAAAACGTAAGAAGGGAGTGAACTTATTGTTGAAAAGTCAAATAATATATCAACATACTATGAAGTGGAATAACTTAAGAACAGCCACAGGAACTAAATGTCCTCATAATAAACACGTACCTCAATACATCTGAAATGTTTAACAATTGTTTATTAAAGTTCTCCTCTGGTAAATCTCTTTCTGAAGCCCTCTACTGCTGGAAAAATCACCTCCAGATGCAAGTTACACTAAAAGAGCTAACAGAAGTCAGCGTAGTCCATGTCCCCAGAGTATTATGGGTATTGTAGGCTTTTCCACCAGTGCTTGTTTCGCTTTTGGGTTTCCTTTAAATCCCAAATTAACTTCTATTTAGACTTTTTGCTCAACATTTTGGTCTTAGACTCCCAAATACATCATAGTAGAGATCTTACTTTTCTCTAAGTTGCAGATTGTTCCTCAGAGCTCCAACAGCCTTGTTGGTAATCAACACATTGTGTAATCGCACTGTGAGCTGGTCAGCCTCCGTGTGACAAGCAGACGTGTCCTCCATCCTAGCCTGACATTTCAAACATTTGTGTTCTGCCACCACGACTCCTGCAGTTGCTGAACACACACACACACACACACACACACACACACACACACACACACACACACACACACACACACACACACACACACACACACATTTGTGCAGAGATGAAAAGCCCAAGAAGAGGAGGATGAGAGCCCCACATCCTCTCTGTCCTCCACTTCAACTCCAAAGCCCTGAAATCGCAGCGCAGACGTCACCTCCACCCCACCCAACCCTTTCGGATTTTCCTCCCTTGATTTTCACCACATCCATAATCATCATCAAAACTCTCATCATCATCATTATTGTTATTACATTTTCAAAAAAGTGCAAAATGAACATCCCCGCGCCTCATTCACAAAGGCAGGGCAGTAGAGGATGGGGGAAATGGCAGTAAGAAGAGCAAGAAGAGAGCAAGAGGAGAAAGAGAAAAGAGAAGATTTCCGCCCAGTTTGAATCATATTTGAATCCTGTGAACACACACACACATACACACACACACACACACATGCACACCAACAGGCAAACAACACAACACCATATAGTCAAACCTGGTGGACAACCACCACCATGACAGGAAATCACAGGGAAGCAAAAACAATTCAGAGCATCATTAAACAAAGAAGTGTGTGTTCTCATGACTGAATTCATGTGCACACACATCACTAATCTGCTTTTCTCAGATGATTTAATTAGTTTCCTCAGTCGGTGTTGAAAAGTGACATCATCTTGGTTTGGAAGATTGCGTTTGCTCGTTTTGTTGTTGTTGTGGTTTTCATCTTCTTTTTTCTCTCTCCACATCAGTTTTTTAAGTCTGGAAAAAACCAGAAGCTATCGATTTCACAAGAGTGTGTCCCCACTTTCCTACTTTTTTGGAAAGTTCAGTTTTATTTTTCTCGTCTTGTATATATATACATAGATATGAGTGTGTGTTTTTTTAAATCTCTATTTTCGATGGAGCTACACCACAGCACCCACAGCACATAGACGATAAGGAAGGCTCCGGAAAACGGCGTGAGCGAGGGGGGTGGGCAAAGTAAGTCACTAATATTGTGCCAGAAGAAGAAAAGAGAAAAAAGGAGGAGCAGAAAGGAAAAAGAAGGAGAAAAATAAATAAACATCAAGAACTCCATCCTAAGTTCAGCTCCTTTCCCTTTAAACTTGTTGTCAGCTAAATTTCAGTGACGAGCTGAACCACTTCCAAGTAAAAATGGAGGACGGGACTGATATAGCACACTCGGGACAGATGATGACAACAAGGGGACAGATAAAAAGAAAAAAGGCGACAAACAGCAGCTTACTGAGTCCTGCTGATCTATATCACTAATATTTTAAGATGTATATGTACATAAAAGTACATAATGTATAATATTATGTACCTGCAGAATTCATACAGTAGGATTAAATGAGATTGATCTTTACTGACAATTCTCTGTGATCCCACGGGACTGGCACCGTTAACGGGTCAGGTTCAAAAGGAAGGGATCCACGAAGAAAGGGATTCATCAGACCTCCGTAGGCAAAGGACAGACAGACACACAGACAGTCAGAAACAGGGGGACCATCGGCAACTTGGTGACGCGCATGCACAGACAAAACAGTATGGGGGGTGCAGAGAGAAATGGGAGAGGAAGTGGAGATTTAGAAAGAAAAGAGAGAGGAGTTTAAAGGTTTAAGAGAGCAGATGGCTAATTGTACCCGTGTTTCGCAGCCTGGCAGCAAGTCAGTCTTGTGCATAAGGATGGGAGTAGGAGGGGGCTGAGGGTGGCGGAGTAGGTAGGGAACAGGAGAAGGAGTTTGGGAGACAGGAAATGGCCGTGGAGGAAGCTCGGTGGTACAATCAGGCCTTGAGAGAGTGCCACTGAGCGACGTTAGTGCGCGGCCGGGCGAGCATGTCTTTCCAGTGCTTCACTTCTGCTGGTCCACTCTTCCACGATAGGTAGATCTGAGAGTGAAGAGAAAAAAACGAAACCATCACGCTCACTTCAGGAAGTCATCTGCAACTGATCGAAGGCAAGAGGAATCACTGCACGCACCATCTTTTAGTTATAGTAATGTCCTTCACATGTGTCATTAAGATAAATGTTTCCTCCTTCAGGCTGGAAGGAATCATGATTTTCATAAAATATTTGACATCGGTTAGATCAAAGTGAGCGCTTTTCGCTGAAGAGCAGCGATGAGATGGAAAGCAACCGTCTCAGGCTGCTTTACTGTCGAGGTTTAGATGTATCTGGATGTTACCTAAAGGCGGTAAACCTGCAGTTGTCATGACAACGTATAACCTCCTCAGTAAAAAGTTAGATTTCTAACTTTTTCTACACGTTTTACTCCAGTATTAATTAAAATCCCATAAGTGAAACTTTAACCTTCAACAAGATAAATGATGGAGAGATAAGTCCAGATGTAGAAGTTTTCGTTGAGTTTGTCTACAACCAGCAGAATTCCAAACCCAAAGACTCTAAGATTTTTTTTTCAATCCCATCCCTCTGGTCTCACTGTCCTCCACGTTTCACACCTGTGGTCAAACTCTGGTCCTAAAGGACCTCTACTGTCCATGTTTCTGTTTTAGCCCTGCTCCAACACACTTGATTCAACCACACCTCTGCTGTGTCCTCAAGCACTGCAGAAAACCGATTTCAACTTCAGCAAAATGAACATCTACATTGCAGGATAGCAGGCCTCAAGGCTTTCACTTGGTTCAATTTAATCTTCACATGCAAACTGTCCAAATTAGCAGAAGCCCAATAATCAACCATCAGATTAAATCAGGCATATTGAAGCAGGCCTGTAAGACCCGAGGACTGGAGTTTGGATCCACTGATTCTAACTGCTCTTCTGACAGCAACAGGTGGACCTTCCCAGCATCAGGTACTGGATCCAAATCTTCGGTCTACATGAGATTGTTACGGCTGGAGCCTTTTTGTGTTGTGATTTCATTTTTCTGTGCATTTTTATGTTGCATCTGAGGAGCCTGCCTGCAGACTATGGCCTGTTTGCTCACCCTTGCCCCTCCCTGCACCAGCTGAGCTGGGTTTTCATCAGCCGCAAATTGCTTAAAAGACCTGCTGGAGCTCCTCACCAATGGGGACAATAGTGCAGAGCTGCCTTTCCTCTGGTCTGGTGTCTCCCACTTAGAACTTTGATATTGAAGAAGAAATAAGCTTTAGGGGTAATCTGTTACCTTAGATTTTGTGCTCTCTTTAGAGTTATGTTACATGTTAGTGTTTGAACCTGTTTTGGTTAAAGGGGTTTTAGATCCATGGTGGTTAATAATAATAATAATAATAATAGTCATCTTTTCTGGAGTAAGAGAAAAGTAAATACAACTTTTGTTAATTTTCCTTTGTGTCACGCGTCCTCCATGTTACCCCAGGCCCCCTAGACACCTGGTTGTAACAGAGATTGATCCGAATGAAGACGTTTGGCTCTGCCCATGTAGGGAAATGAAGATATGATCACTGCCCACAAACTGCTGAACTGACAAATCACACAAACAAAAGGACTATGTCACAATAATAAACCTTTTAAAGCATCCATTGTAAAAAAAAAAAAAAAAAAAACAATTTAAAAAGCTGATGCTGGAAGATTCTTTTGATACTTCTTTTTAAGAAAAATACAAGTTAAACCTTCTGTGCCAGAGTTAACTAAAGCCTTCAATGTTTAATGGTTTTATGGCGACTTCAATAAAATGTTTGATGGTGTAATATTTTCTTCTTTTTTCAGCTCATTTCAACAGAAAAGGCTCAGATTGGAAAAGAAACAAATAGACCTTATAAGAATTTCACATTTCTGTCCTCTAATTTTTACTGTCACTGTTGACAGATGTGTGTTTTAAAAGGAATAGAATCAATTTAAATGAGATATCCAGAGATTAATATACGCTACGCTGCTCAATATCGATTCTGAACAGTCAAACTCCTAAAATCCTAAAAAAAGAAACTTTTTTGTGTCTAATCAGCTCTCAATAGAGTGAAATTAGGAGCTGATTGGGCTGTTTTGGTAAGCCATTACTAAAAAAAAAAGTGGAACAAGGTTAGCACCGTGTTACCTTGCCGATAACATCATTGCGGCTGAGCCTGTCCTTGTCCATGACGGTGATGATGATGGTGGTCTCCCTCAGCACGTGAGCGGGCACGTCGAAAGGGAAAGACTCGTTGAAAACAGGATTCAAACATCGCTTCATCACGACTGTCTTCTTCTTCTCTACACGCTTGTCCTTGTGCATGAGCCACACCTTCACATAGGGATCTGCAGGAAGCAGAATAAAGGATGCACAGAGATGGTGTTTACAGGAGAGGCATTGAGAAGATGCCCAAGCATGGTTGGTGATTTTTCTTTGGGGGTCATGTTTGCAATTACCCTCTTCGTTGTTAAAGTCATAAAAAGGCAGCAGGGAAGGAAGATCTCATTTGGGCTCAAGGTCAATCTATTCCCTGAGCTCCAAAACATACAAATGAGCAAGTATTTATGGAAATGGGGCCTGAGATTTGTACTAAAAGTTCTGGAGTAACACTTTACTTGGTAATACAAAGTGTCACCTACTGGTATTCAGATGCTGCGAAAGAACAAGGCAGAGCGTGTTTTACAGGAATCTAGACATCAGGCTGTGCTGCAGCCCATTTATCAGGAACCCAGAAGATCCTCATACATAAACGACACGTTATCGATGTAGTGTCACCTTGGCACTACTGTTGAGTGGACAGTGGCCTTCCACTGCACAGAGCCACCAGCAAATATTTATGAAGTCAGACAAATAAGTCCTGGAGGTCAGGACAAGGGCAGGTGAGTGCTGAGCGGAGGTCTGAGGGGGAAAAAAAGACTGAACAAAGAGAAGTGTATACCTGAGGTGCCCCCGATGTCCATGGCTTTAAGATGGCGGGCTTTGATGATGTTCACAGTGATGGTGTTGGCTGTAGGATTATAGCAGAGGGACACCAGCAGGTCTCCTCGTCTCCCCTGAGCAGAATAAAAGGAAACAAAACACAGTGGAGCAGGATTTGTGGGATTTCATCACGGAATATCAATCTCCAGATTACACGCTGACTTTGTTGTTTAACATGACATCACTTCCTTTTTGGCTCTAACTCCCCGTGCCACACACAGATGGTCCAGTGACCAGGCTGGCTTAGCTAAGATGCTTGCTCACCCAAAAACAAACAAGCCCAGAGCTGTGACCAAATGTGTCACACTTGAGTTATTTTTTATCATTTCAATAAATAACACAGCAATTAAAAGAGAGCACTGGTCACGGTCCTGCCTAATGGGCCATTTTTTTGTCTCTTACGCTGCCATCACTGCAGGGTTTGAGCTCCTTCCAGAAGGTCTTCAGCTGGCCTAGTTCCACCTTGTTGAGGGGGATTGACACCTCTCCAATGGGGTCATTCCTGCTGAAGCGATCATAGTCCAGCACCTGGAGGTAGAGGGTGCGCTCTCTCACCTTCTCATAAGGGAAGCCTTAAACACAAACACACATGTGGAGAAGAGTGATGGGCGGGGGGGGGGGGGGACAGCTAAGTGGCAGAGAGGGCCATGTGAAAGAGCAACACGCTACCAGCCATGAATCTGACAAAGGCCAGAGTGTGCGACAAGACCTGTTAGATCTGCCGCTGTTCTTTCAAACGACCCGGAGGGATCATTATACAGCTCTCCTACCACACACACACACACACACACACACACACACACACACACACACACACACACACACACACACACACACACACACACACACTCACACACTCACTCACTCTGTCTCTAAATGAGTCAGAGATTTTCCAACAGTAGTTTTGCTATTTTATTATGACATTTTCAACCTAAAACAAAGATTGTAAAAGAGCAATTTACATAGAAATGACACTCTCCACGGAGCATCTGCAGTTTACAAGGCTAATAATATTTACCACAAAAATGAGCTGCAGTTCTCACAAAATGCTCTTGATTTCACAACTCTGTTGCATTTTCACAAAACACACAAAGTGCAATTAAAAAAATATATGTTTCTGGAGTACTTTTAGAAGCCTGTATCCGACAAAAGTCTGAATAATTATGACCAGCATCACATGTCCGCTACCTCACATTTCTACAGAGAAACCTGACTGGGTTTTCTCATTAAAGCTGGAGTACGTAGTTCAAAAATGTAAGTAACCTAAAAAATGCTTTATTTAGACCATCTGACCTTGTTCTATGATATAAAGTAGGTAATCTTACAAAATGTATATTTCTCCAAAGTCTCTCCCCTGGTCTCTACAGCAAAATTAGTCATTCACAGTTGAGTGTTGAGCAATAGATTTACATATCCACAAGAGCAAGGGTGGGGGACCCTGGTCCATCGAGGGCCACTGTCCAGCATATTTTAGTTTCAACCCTGCTTCAACACACCTGATTTCAATCAGCAGGTGATTAACAGGCTTCTGCAGAGCCTGATGAGCTGCTGCACAGGTGATTCAACCACTGAATCAGAAGTGTTGGAGCAAAGACGTGCAGGATACCGGCCCTCGAGGACCAGGGTTCCCCACTCCTGCACAAGAGGGATCTGTCAATGAATGAGAATGTACCCCATTACCCAGCATGCACCATGGTGATGCGCCTGTCAGCTTAGCACACTAGCCTAGCTTGAATGCTAACTCAACTTGCATTAAATTATTGTCATTCTTTAAACTTCAAGCTAGATCTAGAAGAGGAGGGAGAGAAATGGAAAAGCATTAATGCTTTTTGGATTGGAGCAAAGTGACTGGTGTTGTGTTCAAGCTTACGCTACACCTGACTATTTTAGCCATACCAAAGGTGTTCTGCCTGTTTTAGACATTTTCCTGTTTGAAACTGGCAGATTTGGTTTAAATGAGTGATTAGCAGCTCCTGCAGATCTCGATGTAGACTGAGGAGGTAATTCAGCAGTTAGAATCAGGTGTGTCTGAGCAGGAACATAAAAAAATACTCATCCGTTAGCGCCACAAGACTGTGTGCGCGGTATGAGGCGTGGCTTTCAGCTCCTCCGTGAAGGGAAATGGGACCAGGGGCTGCTGGAGTTATAGCCGTTCATATTTTAAAATCCCCTCCTCCTCTCCTTTATGACCCCATCGTAAAAAGTAGCTCTAAATTCTCACATGGGTTTATTTCCAGGCATGTTAGATCATTTCACCCTTTCTCTAAAACAAAGTTAACAAACATTAACAATGGTGTGACAAACCTTCAAAAAGGAAAGTTTCATTCCAGTGGGGGTTAAGGTTCTTCCTCTTGACCTTGGTCTCCAGCTTGTGCTTCTTGTCAGGCAGCAGGTAGATTTTCACAAAAGGATCTGACGTACCGGAGAAGTCCTTGGCTGGGAGTTCCTGACCCCTGAGAACTTTGACTGTAAGGGTCGTGTTCTGGAAGCTATAGCCTATGCTGAACTGGATCCGGCCCAGCTTTTCACTCACCGGCCCTTCTCCGTCATCATCCTCTGAACCTGGAGACAGCTGCAGGGTCACAAAAAGCAGACAGATGACTATGAAAACCTTTACGCCCAGCAGTTCACACTCAAGAGAAAGGTTCAGTCCAAGGGCAGACTTGCTGTAACACAAGCCCTTTGATGAGTCGGAGTGAGGGACAGAATTTAGAGCCATATTTCTGCTCAGAGACACAGATTGTTCTGATGTTAAGAAGACAGAGTTCTTAATTTCCTTACTAATGTTCTTAAGAGGTGGCAGGTGCTCAGATTGAAGATACAGAGCTTTATACCCATTCTCTCTCACACAGGCACTCTGACTGCTTTATCATTGCTGTGCACTAAAAGGCTGATATCTGATAAAGGCAGCAGAGAGAGGGAACGGGAGAGGTGGAGACAAACAGAAAAAGTTTGAGAGAATAACCAGGAAATGCAGCTCAAGGTTGGCTTTCTTCACTTTTCTCCTTGGAGCTCCACCTTCTGCCTCTGTCATGTTTTATTTTCCCTCCCCATCTAACAATGGCATAAATTAGAGGAAGGAATTTATTTGAGGACCTTGAGAGGAGATAATCAAGAAGCCTTTCATTAAATCGCTTTGTGCAAGAGCCACTTCTGACCTTTGGAAGATGAATAATCTGAGAAGCATTTTTGGTGTAAAAACGTCCTTTGAGCATAAAATAAATTCATCATTCTTTTTAGGGATGAGATGGGGTTGGATTAGAGCTAAATGACAAGCACTCACTTCAACATTTATCATAATGAATTTAGGAACAGGAGGAACAAGTGTGAAATGTTCCAACTGTAATTTTTAGAGCAGCATGAGTCACCTTGGATAGCGAGTCCTGCTTGATTGCCACCATGGGAACTGCCTCTGTGTTCGTTTTTTTCCTCATCGCCGTCTCCAGCTTTAGCCAAACCTTCTATTTGAGTCTGCAGTGAGTTTGCAGCCTACATTCTGCAGGTTACATCCAGTTACAGTAGGAATAATTACTAGTCAATCAGGTTTTAAGTATCAAACAGTGACGCTAATTCAGCAAGACAAAAAATGTCCCAGGTAGAACTCAAACTTTGCCTGTGGCCTTTGTAAATTACAAACAACACAAAAATGCATTGTCAGAGTTAAAGCTTCAAACTTGCATTTTGCAACTTTAAAACACAAACTTTGTTTTTAAACTGAAGCTGGTACAAACATACATTGTTAATGGAAACCTATTTTTGGATCCGTCCATCCATTCATCCATCCATTTTCCTCTGCTTCAGGGTCGGGCAGCGGGGGCAGCAGCCAAGGCAGGGAGGCCCAGACACCCCTCTCTGTAGCTATTTGGGGGAGCTTCTTCCCTTGGGTCTCCTCCCAGTTGAATGAGACCCAAAACCTCACCATGGAGGAGTTAAGGAGGCATCCTAACTAGATGCCCCTTGACGTGGAGGAGCAGCGGGTCTACTTCAAGCCCCTCCTGGATGATCGAGCTTCTCACCCAGTCTTTAAGGGCGAGCCCAGCGACCCTGCGGAGAAAACTCTTTTGGCTGTTTGTATCCGCAATCTCGTTCTGTCACTTCCTAAGGCTCATGACCAGGGGTGAGGGTAAGAACGAAGATTGACCGGTAAATCGAAAGCTTCACCTTTGGGCTCAGCTCTCTCTTCACCACGACAGACCAGTACAATGCCCGCATCACTGCAGATGCTGCACCAATCCGCCTATTGATCTTGCACTCCATTTTTTCCTTACTCGTGAACAAGACCTTGAGATACTTAACTCCTCCACTTGGGGCAGGAACTCGTCCCTGACCTTGAGAAAGCCTTCAACACTTTTCTGACTCAAGACCATGGTTTCGGATTTAGAGGAGCCAATGATCATCCAAGCCGCTTCAAACTTGGCTGCAAACTGCTGCAGTGAAAGCTAGAGTTCACGTTCTGATGAAGCCAACAGGACCACATCATCTGCAAAAAGCAGATATCTGATCTTCAGGCCACCAAAACAGGTTCCCTCAACACCTTGGCTGCGCCTAGAAATCCCATCCATAAAAGTTATGAACAGAATCGGTGACAAAGGGCAGCCTTGGCAGTGTCCAACTCTCACTGGGAACTAGCCCGACATACTGCTGGCAATGTGTACCAAGCTCTGGCACCAGGACCTAACAACTCGTATCAGAGGGCCTGGTACCCCATACTCCCGAAGTACCCCCCACAAGGGACACAGTCGAACGCCTTCTCCAAATCCACAAAACACATGTAGATTGGTTGGGCGAACTCCCACTCACCCTCCAAGATCCCTCTAAGGGTATAGAGCTGGTCGAGTGTTTCACAGCCAGGACGAAAACCACAGTGCTTCTCCTGAATCAGAGGTTCAACAATCCACCAAACCCTGCTGAATGGACTTCACCAGGGAGGTCCCCCTTTTAAAGTAGGGGGATCAACACCCCAGTCTGCCAATCCAGTGCAACTGCCCCCGATGTCCACGCGATATTGCAGAGCCGCATCAGCCAACCTGCTTTCCCCTCCTGAGGCACCAGATGGTGGACCAGAATCTCCTCGAAACCATACAGAAGTCTTGCTCTATGGTATCACCAAACTCCTCCCATGCCTGCCTGACAGCATCCCTAAGTTTTTAGGTTGCCATCACAACAGACACAGATGACCCTGCGGTCGCAGCTCTGGTCAGCCACCTCGACAATGGAGGCCCGAAACATGGCTCACTTGGACTCAGTGTCCCCAGAAACGATTTGGAAGTTCTGTCGGAGGTGGAGATTGAAGCTCCGTCTGACAGGAGACTCTGCCAGACGTTCCCAACAGACCCTCACAATACGTTTGGCCTGCCAGGTCTCAGTGACCGGCATCCTCCTCACCATCGGAGCCAACTCACCACCAGGTTGTGTTGAGTTGAAACCTTCGTCCTTCTCTTCACTCAAGTGTCCAGATGAGACGACAACAAAGTTGATCATCAAGCTGTGGCCTAAGGTATCCTGGTGCTAAGAGCATATATCACTACGGGGCAGCAGTAGCTCAGGTGGTAGAGCGGGTTGCCTCATGATCGGAGGGTCATGGGTTCGATTCCAGCTCCCGCCAGGGGATCCTGCTGTTGTGTCCTTGGGCAAGACACTTCACCCAACTTGCCTGTGCTAGTGGTGGTCAGAGGGGCCGACGGCGCCAAATGGCAGCCTCGCCTCTGTCAGACCTCCCCAAGGTGGCTGTGGCTACAAGTAGCCTACCATCACTAGCAGTGTGTGAATGTGAGAGTGTGTGGAAAGCGTCTTTGGGTGTCTAGAAAAGTGCTATATAAGTTCAATGCATTATTATTTATTATGCTTGAACATCTTGTTCATTGTGGACAATCCATGACAATTACGGAAATCCAATAACACAGCTCGGATTCGTATCAGGGCGGCCGTTCCTCCCAACCACACCCCTTCAGGTGTCAGTGTTGATGCCCACGTGAGCGTTAATGTCCCCCAGCAGAACAAGGGAGTCACCGGAGGGAGCGCTCTCCAGCATCCCCTCCAAGAACCTCAGCAAGGGTGGGTAGTCTGACCTGCAGTTTGGTGCACAAGCACAAACAACAGTCAGGACATGTCGCCCCATATGTGGGTGGAGGGAGGCTAACCTCTTGTACACCTTGGGTAAACCCCAATGTACAGGTGCAAAGATGGAGGGGCAACTAGTATGCCCACCCCTGCTCTGCGCCTCTCAGCAGGAGAAACTCCAGAGAGGTAGAGAGTCCAACTCCTTTCAAGGAAACTGGTTCCAGAGCCAGAGCCATGCATCGAGGTGAGTCCAACCATACTTAAACTGAACCTCTCAACCTCACACACCAACTCAGGCTTTCCCACCAGCGAGGTGACGTTCCACCTACCAGAGGATCAGACCCGCAAGGCCCCTGTCTAAATAAAATGTTGAGGATATATAATTGAAAATGGGTACCGGTTGTTAGATTAATTTATTAGCATAATAAAGAAACACAAGTTGTAATGATTAATTTCCACATTTATTCATTTTAAAACTTTATTCATAATGTATTTGTCTGGGTATTCTTTTAGAACAAAAACATTTTGTGTTGAAATGTTGTGCAAACATAAGCACAAAGACTTAGTTTGGCATTTTTCCTGTTATGAATTTAAAAAAAAAAAGAAAATCTTTAGTTTTAAATGGAACCAGGTGTTTTAAATGGTGAAAACCAGACCTAGGTCAGTACTGACTTGGGCACCGTGGAACAGGTCATCTTACCATCACCATGTCTCCAGTGAGAGAGTTGGCCAAGTCCGTCACAGAGGAGTGGCCGTCGGCATCAGGGGGTTGGCCCTTGGGGCTGTTAGCTGGCTTGTTACCCCTGAAAGCAAAAACTCATGTTGACAAAGGAACAACCTCCAGATCATGTGCTGAGAGCTCATCTCATCTACAGAAAGGGAGAACGTCTGAGCCCATGGGGAGTCCAACCTCTGCCCGTCCCAAACGATCAAATCTGTCCCAGTTTACATTGGATAGATGTCACTTCAAAACCAAACAAGTGCTTTTTTCTGCAGCTATCAGTAACAAAGCCAGATAAAATGTGCCAAAGATTCCACAGATAATTGCTGGGCGCTACACCTGAGGACATCTGATGCAGAGAAATGTGATGGATGGGAATAAGCTGAGCTTATGATGACTATAGATGTGTCCAGTTTGGCAAACACCTTTAAAACACACATTTTTCAGACACAACGCAAAACAGAACCGCTAAACTTAGAGAATGATTTTAATCCTTAGAAGGTTTACGAGACACATATAAAACAACATATATAGAGAGGACAGACGCTGTCTGTTCAATTAGTTCTCCGATGCGTCGACAACACAAATGACTTATAGAAACAGAAAGCAGAGAGAAGGAAACTCCAGCTGGCACTAAAGTACAAATGTTAGTTGAGTTTTATTCCTGTGCACAAAACAGGTGGCAGAAACACTCCTTATGTTCATACATCATGAAAACAAGAATCACAAAAGTGTACAGAAAATCAGAGAAGAAGACAAAAATTATAAACTAGTGAGAGGTTAAAGAAAGCATGGCAGAAGGACAGAAAAAGGAGAATTTAATAGAAAAGTTGTTGTAATGTGATACATAAATGACACACAGCTATCAATAGAGACGACCAGTCAAAGCACACTGAAACACATGTAGGTAACAGACAAACGAGTAAAACAACAACAGCAACATAAGAGAGAGAGAGACATGAGCAGACGGAGAGAGGATTTGGAGGTTGCAGACACACGGTTAACAGAAATCATAAGGACTGAGAACGTTTGAGAAATACACAGGCTAAATAAAAACACTGTATCCATGTTAGAAGAGATAACAAGTATTAATGGCAGGAACAGCATGAAACCAAGAGAGAGAGAGAGAGAGAGAGAGAGAGAGAGAGAGAGAGAGAGAGAGAGAGAGAGAGAGAGAGAGAGTTTGTTACAAACACCAGCACATTAGAGAGAGAAAAAGAGAGCTGCAAGAAAAGAGAGGGGATGAAGGGAGGAAAAGCCTGCAAACACAAGAGAGGCTTAGTTTGGTCAGTCTGATAAGTATCAAAGAATAGGAGACAGAAAGAAAAATAAAAAAACACACTTTAACAGGAGACAAACATGCTAAAAGGAGAAAAAGAGCACAAAGAAAAAGGAAAAGAAAAGGACAATAAATACAATTGATCATTAGGATAAAGAGAACAAGAAGCATCCTTTTGATTAGAGGAGAGCGCAGAGTGGGAGGAAAGGGGGATATACCACACACAGCTGTAATATCACCAGATCACAAACAAGGACAAATAATAAGGGCGTGGGAAGAGCACATTTAGAGTGTTACAAAAGAGGGCTTTGTGAGAAATAACTGCAGACAATCGAAGTTATTTTTAAAGCTAGCCTGATTTTTCCAACCATTTAGCAACACTCTAAAAGCGTAGACTGGGAACACAGGGCCAAAGCGCTAACTGGCATTGGCTACATGTGCATATGAAATATATGCAAGTAGTTTGTCACTCAGAGAGTGAGGGCAATGCCTTTGGGCAATAAACGGAGAGCCCATAGAAAAGTCTGTCTGTCTGGCCAGCATTCTCTGTCGAGCTTTCACTCAGAGAATGTATCTTTGTTTTGTTCCTTTTTGACGCAAAAATGCTGCAAATTTGGATGAGAGTTGATGCTGAATGCTATAATGTGTGCCTTTTTTTTTCTTTCTTTTTTTTGCAAAAAAAGACGAGGACAAAACTGGAGGAAAATGTACTGACAAATAGACAGACAGAGAAAGCAAGCAAACGAGACGAGCAGACAGACAATCACTTCAACCAGCAGAGGAACCAGAGCGAGGCCGGGGGAGAGGAGGGTGTTAACCATTCATGAAGCAAGGGGAATATTCATCAGCTGGTGTAAGATAGAAGGCATGGGATTGTGGGTTTTTATTTTTTTATTATTATGGGATGTGCTATGTTTTTGAAGCAGCAGCTAAGCTGCAGGCGGTGAGCTTTGAGAGGATAGACATCACATACTGTAGGGTATGAAGATGTTCTCCAATAGATTGACGCAAAGCACCTCCCGCCTCCTCAACCTCAAGTATTGATGGGAGAGTGAGCGCCTTCAATTATTTATTCTCCCTCATGCTTCATTCAGGGGGTTCAGTGCATTCTCAGGTAGATGCAGATGAAGGACTGGCCTCTGCACAGCACCAAAGTGGTCCTCTGCTTCCTGCCTCCAGGCTGCTCAAATAAAGCATCTGAGGCTGCAGCTCTGATGGAGGAAATAAAGTTTCCTCTTCCAGATTGCACACTATGAAGCAAATAATGTCAGATTCCATGTTTTTTAGGCCTTATTAATTGTAACAGATGGTGGAGCTACAATTGATATATTTTGGTGCCAGAATCTGCTCCCTATTGGGATTTGGGGGGCTGATATGGTTTTGGTTCAAGTCTGTGAAGCCTGCAGTGGTCTACAGTTTCCAGTGGGAGGCAGAGTGGGTTCAGATCAGATTCTCCCAGGAAAGTGGGCTGTTGGCATAGCAACGACTCTTGAAACACAGACTGTACATATAGGAGGTTTGGTTTGTGTGTGTGTGTGTGTGTGTGTGTGTGTGTGTGTGTGTGTGTGTGTGTGTGTGTGTGTGTGTGTGTGTGTGTGTGCGTGTGTGTGCGTGTGTGTGTGTGTGTGTGTGTGTGTGTGTGTGTGTGTGTGTGTGTGTGTGTGTGTGGCTGTTGGGAATTGGCCGCAAAGGGTAGAGGGTGTTTTTAAAAGAAGGAGGGTGTGGGTGCAACATACAGGCAAAACAGACGGGAGAACACAGAAGATAAAGGTTTAGGATATATGACAGGTACGGGTGAGAGCCTCGCAGACACACACATTCACGTGAACGGACATATGGAGGCTGGCAGGGCCACTTTAGGTTTCACCGTCCTGTGATACTATCCTGTTTGGTTACCTGACCGAGGGCCAGCAGCTCGAAGAGAGGGGGGAAGAGGGGGGGCACGCACTCCGCTTCTAGGCTGGAGAGAGACGCGAGAAAGAGAGCCCAGCCCACCTCACTCCCCGTGCTTTTTTTGTTTTGTTTTGTTTTTTTGCAAACATTCAGTCTCCCCGCCCTTCCTTCTGTAAACATGTCACACTCAAACAAACACCCTGTGACCATGGAGGGATGCGATAAAACATGGATGCTCCGTTTCAGCGCCGCCTACTTGATCTATCCTTCTGTTTAGGAGTACATCAGCACACTTCTCAGGATGATTATAAAACTGCAGCACGCCATTAAATAAGTTATCATCCACATGAAACACCTAAGCATTCACATTACAGCCGATCCTGCTGCTTTACATTTGTCTGTTGCTCCTTCATAAAACTGTACCTTGATGCAAAGTTGCATCATTTACTGAGATCTGCTAAATACTACAAATCATTTGTTGTCACCATTTTATTTCTTTTTAACATGCAACTTGTGCATTGTTTTTTAAAAATATTACATTTGTGCAAGACAGTCTATCGTGTAGCCTCTCTTTACAGCCTCCCAGTTCTGTCTGCAGCTTCGTTTCATACCTCACAGCTCAACTGCAAAAGGTAACTTGTCATTCCAGGGCTCTATGAGCAACACAAAGTCATCAAACCGCTTTTAGAGGTCCATTAAAACTCCACACTCTATCAAATGGAGTCTGCTGACTGTTTTGAATCCTGATTTATTTCGGAGATTGCCTCTGGAGGTGGAAGCTGCTGCATTATGTGCCACCTGCTCTGAGGCAGGGCACCAGAGTCCTAGGTTAATGCTCCTAATAGCTCATGTCCCAGTCTACCATCCATCTATCTGGATATAAGAGAAGAAAATGTGTACCAGCATGTACCTGCTGGCTATGAGTGCTGCCGTTAGCTCTAATGCATGTGAAGAGTATGATGAGTACCCCCATCTCTCTCGCTCACTGGGCTCTGTGAAGGAAGATGAGTTTTTTCTCTCTCTAGGTTTGCCCCGATCTCCACTGACCTCTATAGATGCCAGGGTGTATGGATCTACCTCCACCCCTTTTCTCTTTGCGACTTCCTGTTTTGATGCTGTAGACTCAGCACTTCTATTAGCATGTAGCTGAATGGATCTCGATGTGATGTGCAGACAAGCAAGATGACCGCAGGAAGCCACAGCTTCAGGGATGTTTTATCTCAGAGTTCCTATAGAGTCTAGCGATTATGTTAATCTGGCCTGAGACGCCTTTGTCACAGAAGGAGTGCCGTGTCAGACCGTTACAGAGAATGATCAATGTATGTATTTATCCACAGATCTGGTAAGTGCTTTAATCTTTAAATAGTGGAATTTATTTTCCTTCTTGGTTTTGTTCTGGTAAAATAACAGCTGTGGTTCCAAATGACTGATTTAAGCTGCTTTCTTTAGGTGGGTGGAACGGTACGGTGTCCCAGGAGTCCAAAACAGAAAACAACACAAAATGTATGAACACCACTACCGAGAACATGATTTTTTACAAAACACATATGAAACTAAATTGATAATAAAAACAAAATTTAAAATAGAAAAAGGTAAATAAAAATATGTCTAAATAATGTTAAGAGAATGAAAAGCTGGTCTCAATAATCAACACAATAAAAATACAAATTTCTAGGGATGCATCGATGGATCGGCATTTGATCCCAATCGGCCGATAGCACCTCTATCGGTTTTGGTCGGAGTTTTCAAAATAGATCAAAGCAGACCGATCAGCCAGACCATTTTAGATTAGGTTACATTTCCTTTATTCCCAGATTATGTAGTTCGTAGCACTCATTATAATGTTGTAGAAAATTTCTGGCCAATCCACGTGATCGGTATCGGTGATCGGTATCAGCATTCTTTGATATCGTGATCGGCAGCAAAAAACCTGATCGGTGCATCCCTACAAATTTCCCCAAAAAGAAAAGATGAAACATTTTTGAAATTAATAAAATAAATAGACTGCATTTCTCACTTCACTAACAACAATGAAACACAACATTTCACCAAACAAGTATACTGTAGACATCTACAGAAAAACACACTATCATGTACAAAACACATTTTCTCAAAGAAATGACACTGAAGCAAAAGAAATTCACATTTTAGAAAACACAAAAACAAATATGTAACATTTCCCAAATCAAATGGGACAATTTTTAATGCTTTTGTGTTTTCTAGAATATTGTTTCGACACATCAGAACGTGAACACCGTATTTTTTTAACCACAAGCTGATCTAAAATAATCCATATTTACATTGATTCAGCTTTAGAGCTCATAACTGCCTTCCACAGCGTTTGTCCCTTCATGTCAACTCCATTCATTATAAATGTTAATATACGGACCAAATAGCAATAAATCTCTGTAAGTGCATCATGTCTGTAAGGCTCAGAAATATACATCTATGTCTATTAATATCTCAGAGAGGGGAAAAACTCCATGCTTACGCAAAGTTATGTAATGTGCATGGATGAATAATTGAAGGACCGCAGGCAAGTGGATTGAATGTTAATGTGGCTATGAAAGGATCCCACCTCCTCTCTACTAAACCCCCCACCCCCCATCCTTGTTGGACTGTTTACTAGTTGCTCTCGCCGAGGTCGACGCTGCAGGGAGCTCCAGGGGTCGGCTGCTTTTTACAGCAATGAGACGCCAAAGAAAACCTGCAGAATATGTTCACTGAGTTGCAACTGAATTGCAAAAGTGAAGCCTAATGAGGCATTAACAAGCCACTCTAGCGTGCTAATTAGTGCTTCTAAGAACCGCAACTTATGGATCCCTGCTACACAAACTTCTCATCGCTCAGCCACTGCTTTGTGTGCCTTAACCTCAGTCTGAAACTCTTTATCTCCTCCACCGACTCGGCTGCAGCTCATAAAACACACAATCACTCAGAGTGCTTCAGCCCAGCTTCTGCACACACACACACACGCACGCACGCACGCACGCACGCACACACACACACACACACACACACGCACGCACGCACGCACGCACGCGCACGCACGCACGCACGCACGCACGCACGCACACACACACACACGCACGCACGCACACACACACACTCACGCACGCACGCACGCACACACACACACACACACACACACACACACACACACACACACACACAAGGTCAGTGAATAATGAATATCACACACTACAACACCTTCTCAGGGTCAGCGGGGGGAAACATGGTGGTTATTGCCTTTAACTATAGTCGAGCAGCACAGAAGCAGAAACACACCACTCCATCTCTGACATACATATAACTATCACACTGATAAACTACCAGGTTGGTTTCTATAATCGCTGGAATTCTTTATTAAAGTAAATAGAGCAACAAAACAACATAAGAATATTTACTGGATACAAATAACATTTTAAACTAAACTGAAACAAATACATGAAAATAATAAAACAACTGTATTACCTTGAGCTTGATTAAAAATATAATAAGAAACATAAGGTGAGTGAGTTCAAGCAAAGTTTTATCGAAAGCAAGATACTTTTGAGCTATTTTAACCTTTTAAAGTACATTTAGGTAGTGGGGCATTCTCTGATGACCCTATCCCATGTTCTTTAGTAAAAATTAGTGTTATAGTTGTTAATGTGTTTCTTTATGCTTTGTTTTAACAGGGTTATTATTAAAGTTTGTGCCCCTAAACTGACAAAAGTCTGGATTATAGACCTTATGGTCATTTACTGGATCAAAAGCTCAGTAATTTAAAATCCACGGCTTTAATGGATAGTTAGCTCATTTTAATGTAAGACTTTGTGAAAAGGTTAAACATGTTGAACGCTCATTTAATCAGTACATTTGCAATGGCCTCTAGTAGGAAGGAATGCCTTGTAAGACGTACTGTGGGGAGAAAAAACCCAGAAGCACGGAGAATTCAGCTGGAGGAGAAAGTAGCTTCAGACAACAGGATTTGAAGTCTTGTTTCCTGATATTTGGACATCTCTTCTGTGATTGGATAACAGCAACACAACTCTACCACTTACTCAGTTTGCTTTGCTTTGTTGATGTTTATTTTCCTAAGAATAACGCAAGCCTGGAGGAGTTCTGCCATGTGTTGGAGTTGCTAATGTTAACGGTTAGCTTCTACTATAGCCGAGAAGTTCTCTGCTGTTTCCTGGACGCTAACAACAGCCTTCTCGGGGGCAAGTCAAGATAGGTGAGTCAGTAAATGTTAAGTGTGTCGTAGATCTGTCAGGATTTTCTAATCCTAGCGTTTCACCATCTATTTTCTATCGGAAGCTAATGCAGGAGATAGGTGTAGGAGACTCATGTTCGGCCTGCATGAAAAGCTCAGAGTGACCGATTATAATCAGAAATAAGATTTAAAAAGTGGTTTTTCAGTGTTCCACACCTTTAAACCGTGCTCCATCCTTTTCACTTTGCTGTTGGGTCCTTCAGCAAGACCCATACCTGCTGTAACTATGTCAGAGGCGCCAATGGTGCAGTGTCAGCCTGTCAGTGAGAATAAATATTAGATTCATCGTGACGTTCTACCGTCTCATAAAAAGCGGTATAGAATAGAATAGAATAGAATAGAATTTCTAAACCCTTTTTATAGAATTTTTAACACTGATCTTGGTTTTTACTCTTTGTAGTCATTTGAACTTCCAAGACATTGAATATCTTTTTTTATTAGAAATTAAATATGCTATATTTGATGTTTATATTTATTTATTTAATTAGTTTTCACTTCTTTGCTTTTATATTTGTTTATTCATAGACCTTTGGTTGTTTTGAAATGTGACTAAATCTGAATTTTCATTGCTGAATAAAACCCATCAGTAGAAATCCCTAGAAAATCCTGAGTAATTATTTATGGCTGAAACTACTTTGCATTCAAAGTTGCGTGAAGCAGAAAGGTTAAACAGATGTGTTTGAGTGGATTTACTTAGTTACTGCTGCCCGTTTGGCTCGTGTAGCACAGCTGTGCACATAATCAGCTCTCTGCTCTTCATCAGGAGAGAGAATCCTCTTTCATGTTGGCACTGATGGCGTTAACGTTTTAGGCTCACGTCAACTAATCACGTTAACTTCAGAGACTTTGTGCTTGGCTTCACCACTGAAAGGCCGCTCAAACTAAAATTAATAAATTCATGAGGTGGAACGTGAGTGATGCAGGTGAAGATGAGTGATGAAGAAGAGCCAATGTGTGATGATTGGGGTAAACATGTGATAGGCTTAAAGACTGCTTGATGCCCGAGCTTAAAGACTGCATTTATACCCCTCTATGCAGCTCCAAGGAGGATCCAGTGACTGTTTGTTATTTGTTATAAGACTGATTTCATTTGAACAATAGTGTGGTAAGAAATGCAGTTTACAGTACCAATGCTTCACAGTGAACGAAAATTCATAGCAGTTCATATAGATTAAAAACCGACCAATGTAAATATATTAACAATACTGTTTAAAAGCTAATATTTCATGTTATATTTCATGTTAGAGTCATTTTAGTTAAAAAGAGAGAATTGTGTATTGGCCATCGACTAACAATCGATCGATTAGTAGTGACTTAGCCTTCCACTAGGGGGAAAACGGCGCACTCGCTCCTCATTGCATTAAACGGCCGCATGAGAGAAGCAGCTCACAAATCACTTTCGTGATTCTTTCTCCCCTGTTTCAGGTAATGTGATAAAAACATGATCTGTATATTACCTGCAGGCTTTCTAAGTCGGTTGGATAGATGGACCGTAGGTGTTTATGAGTTGTAGATTATTTAATATCAGTTTTGTGCGTAGTTAGACCACACCACCGGTGTTTCAGTCGACCACACGGTGATAGCTATTAACTAACGGCAAGTGCTAGCAATGCTACTGGTACCACTCGTGCTGAAGAACTTTATTCTGTAAATCCTGACTATTTTGTTTAATAATTGGCTCCTTCCATTGTATGACATGAGACAATATGGAATGTAAAAGATGTATGTTCATTTTTAGATTGCTTTAAACGACTGCATGAGAGAAGCAGCTCACAAATCACTTTCGTGATTCTTTCTCCCCTGTTTCAGGGGTATAACAAACACGCAGGGCGTGGAGGGTGAGAGACAAATGGAAGTAGGTTTTTTTACTCAGTTTTAACAGTTGTGTTCAGAATAAACAATATTTTTAGAGCGTGATTGATTAAATCGTGCTCAGGCATCTGTAAAAGCAGCTCTGACACAGAAGGGAGCGATGTATTCCCTTGAAGCTTATAGTTTGAATTTCTAATAGGATGTCAGCTTATAAAGTTTGCCTCAGCTGCTGAATCCTAAAGGAAACAGCGCCTTCAGAAAACATTCATCAGACAATAAGATTTGTGGTTTTAAATTAAAAAAACTAAATAGGAGTTGATCATTTAGCCTTAATAATTTACATCCTCAGGGACGGGCAGATGGATCAGAACAGAGCTTTCATTAGAGTCACGTCTTTAGTAGTGCTCTATTGTGCTCCGACTGTAAGCTGCCAATCGTTCTGTTTTAAGTGAAAGAAATTAATTGAACTGCAGGTTAAGCCTGAAAATACCACAATGCACTGAGTCGTTGTTAATAAAGGTGGATCCAGCAGGCCACATGCTGGCGCCTGATCGCTGTTTGGCCTATTAGCAGATTTCACAACCCATTTATACAGAGTTTTTTATTTTAAATGAAGCTGAAAAGAGCTGATATCTTCCACGTAATGGATCTGATCGAAAATGTGTTCTAAGCAGCTTTGTGGTTGACACAGTCTTCCCAGGTGATAAAAAACCACGTTTCTGTTTCTTCGTGGCTCAGTGCAAACAATCGGTCACAGAAAATAAAATAAACTACCTGTTTGCATGCTGTCAATGATGAAAAGCCGTGATTATTTGCTCAAGGAGGAAAATTTGGGCATGCACCAAGTGGAGTCGTACTTTTAAATCACATGTAAAACTAATGAGACATTTGTGAAAAATAATCAGTGTGACGACTACATTAGTGCATGTATACCCTCCTTATCATCCTCTGCCATTTTTTATAAGGTGTGTCATATTATGCATCACCAAATTGCCACCCATTTGTCACAGATTTAAAGGGAGGCTCAACATGCCTAATTTGACTGCAGGGGAAGCGAGCGCTTGGAAGAAACAAAGGGCTTAGCATGAAGTCTGTGTGTGTAAGCCGGCCGAAAATGGCTGCACATGACACCCCCTCAATAGAGATTTATCCATCCATCCATTTTCAGCCGCATATCCGGAGTCGGGTCGCGGGGGCAGTAGCCTAAGGTGAGAGGCCCAGATTTCCCTCTCCCCAGCCACTTGGGCCAGCTCCTTCAGGGGAATCCCAAGGCATTCCCTGGCCAGGTGAGAGACATAGTCCCTCCACCGTGTCCTGGGTCTCCATTTAGGCCTCCTCCCGGTTGGACGTGCCCAGAAATCCTCACCAGGAAGGCATCCAGGAGGCATCCTGACCAGATGTCCGAGCCACCTAAACTTGCTCCTCTTGATGTGGAGGAGCAGCGGGTCTACTCCGAGCCCCTCCTGAATGACCAAACTTCTCACCCTATCTCTAAGTGAGAGCCCAGCCACTCTTCAGAGAAAACTCATTTCGGCCGCTTGTATCCGCGATCTCATTCTTTCGGTCACTAACCAAAGCTCATGACCATAGGTGAGGGTAGGAACGTAGATTGACCGGTAAATCGAGAGCTTCGCCTTCTGACTCAGCTCTCTCTTCACCACGACAGACCGGTACAACGCAGCACCAATCCGCCCATCGATCTCACGCTCCAGTTTTCCCTCACTCGTGAACAAGACCCCGAGATACTTAAACTCCTCCACTTGGGGCAGGACCTCATCCCTGACCCGGAGAAGACATTCTACCCTTTTCCGAATCAAGACCATGGTCTCAGATTTAGAGGAGCCGATTCTCATCCCAGCTGCTTCACACTCTGCTGCGAACCACTCCAGCGAAAGCTGAAGATCACATTCTGATGAAGCCAACAGGACCACATCATCTGCAAAAAGCAGAGACCTGATCCTCAGGCCACCAAAACGGATGCCCTCCACACCTTGGCTGCGCCTAGAAATCCTGTCCATAATGGTTATGAACAGAATCGGTGACAAAGGGCAGCCTTGGCGGAGTCCAGCTCTCACTGGGAACGAGCCAGACTTATTGCCGGCAATGCGGACCAAGCTCTGATACCGGTGATACAGGGACCTAACAGCCCGTATCAGAGGGCCTGGTACTCCATACTCCCGGAGTATCCCCCACAGGGCTCCCCGAGGGATGCGATCAAACGCCTTCTCCAAATCCACAAAACACATGTAGACTGGTTGGGCAAATTCTCACGCACCCTCCAGGACCCCCCTAATGGTGTACAACTGGTTCAGTGTTCCACAGCCAGGACGAAAACCACATTGCTCCTCCTGAATCTAAGGTTCAACAATCCGATGGACCCTCCTCTCCAGAACCCCTGAATGGACCTTACCAGGAAGGCTCAGGAGTGTTATCCCCCTGTAGTTGGAACACACCCTTCGGTCCCCCTTTTTAAATAAGGGGACCACCACCTCGGTCTGCCAGTCCTGTGGGACTGCCCCCGATGTCCACGTGATATTGCAGAGCCGCGTCAGCCAACACAGCCCCACAACATCCAGAGCCTTAAGGAACTCCAGGCGGATCTCATCCACCCCTGGAGCCTTCCACAGAGGAGCTTTTAACCACCTCAGTGACCTCAGCACCAGAGATTTGAGAGCCCAACCCAAAGTCCCCAGACTCTGCTTTCTCACTGGACGACATTTTTCATTTCTCTGTATGTCTTGCACATGTGGTAGAATTGACAATAAAACTGACTTTGACTTTGGTGGGATTGAGGAGGTCTTCAAAGTATTCTGCCCACCGATCCACAACGTCCTGAGTAGAGGTCGGCAGCACACCGTCAATCACTATAGATAGTGTTGGTAGTGCACTGCTTTGCCCCCCTGAGTTGCCGGATGGTGGACCAGAATCTCCTCGAAGCTGTACGGAAGTCTTGCTCCATGGTCTCACCGAACTCCTCCCATGCCCGGGTTTTTGCCTTGGCGACCACCCGAGCCACGTTCCGCTTGGACTGCTGGTACCCGTCAGCTGCCTCTGGAGTCCCACAGGCCAAAAATACCTGATAGGACTCTTTCTTCAGCTTGACAGCATCCCTAACCACCGGTGTCCACCAGCGGGTTCGGGGGTTGCCACCACGACAGGCACCGACGATCCTGTGACCACAGCTCCGGTCGGCCACCTCAACAATGGAGGCATGGAACAGGGTCCATTCAGACTCAATGTCCCCCGCCTCCCCCGGAACATTTTGGAAGTTCTGTCGGAGGTGGGAATTGAAGCTCCTTCTGACAGGAGACTCTGCCAGATGTTCCCAGCAGACCCTCGTGATACGTTTGGGCCTGTCTGGTCTGACCGGCATCCTCCCCCACCATATGAGCCAACTCACCACCAGGTAGTGGTCAGTTGACAGCTCCGTCCCTCTCTTCACCCGAGTGTCCAAGACATGCGGCCGCAGGTCAGATGAAACAACAACAAAGTCAATCATCGAACTGCGGTCTAAGGTATCCTGGTGCCAAGAGCACATATGGACACCTTTATGTCTGAACATGGTGTTCATTATGGACAATCCATGACTGGCACAGAAGTCCAATAACAAAACACCACTCAAATTCAGATCGGGGGGGCCGTTCCTCCGAACCACACCTCTCCAGGTCTCACTGTCGTTGCCCACGTGAGCGTTAAAGTCCCCCAGCAGAATGAGGGAGTCACCGGATGGAGCGCTTTCCAGCACCCCCTCCAAGGTCTCCAAAACGGGTGGGTAGCCTGAACTGTAGTTTGGTGCATAAGCACAGACCACAGTCAGAACCCGTACCCCCACACGTAGGCGGAGGGAGGCTACCCTCTCATTCACTGGGGTAAACCCAACACACAGGCACCAAGATGGTGGGCAACTAGTATGCCCACCCCTGCTCGGCACCTCTCAGTGGGAGCAACTCCAGAGCGGTAGAAAGTCCAACCCCTCTCAAGGAAACCGGTTCCAGAGCCAGAGCCATGCGATGAGGTGAGTCCGACTATATCTAGTTGGAACTTCTCAACCTCACACACCAATTCAGGCTCCTTCCCCACCAGAGAGGTGACATTCCATGTGCCAAGAGCCAGCTTCTGTAGCCGAGGATCAGACCGCCAAGGTCCCCGCCCTCGACTACCACCCGTCACACACCGCACCCGACCCCTTTGGCCCCTCCCACGAGTGGTGAGCCCATGGGAAGGGGGACCCATGTTTCCTCTTCGGGCTGTGCCCGGCCAGGCTCCATGGGTGAAAGCCCAGCCACCAGGCGCTCACCAACATGCCCCACCTCCAGGCCTGGCTCCAGAGGGGGGCCCCGGTGACCTACGTCCGGACGAGGGAACACGGTTTCCATTTATATAACTCATCATAAGAGGTCTTTGGGCTCAATAGAGATTTATTTAAAACAATTCAATTTCCCAACGGAACACAAATCTAATTATTTTAGGAGGCGGGAAAGAAGCGAGCAAAGATGGTGCATTCTCACAGACGAGTGGAAATATTTTTGACTTGTAGTGTGTAACTTGGCTGACAAGGAAAGGGGCTATTTTTAGCTGCATGTTTATGTAAGTGACTAACATGTTGTGGAATAATGAGGAGACTCTCAGGGCCCTCAGCGGAGCTGCGGAGACGAGACTCTCAGAGTGGCGATTGAAGAAAGCTAATGAGCACGAGGAAGGGGAGAACAGGGGAGCGAGATAATAAAAGCATGGAGATGCAAAAGGAGATTTGACAATGAGAGGTAGGAGTGAAAGTCTAAAAATAGAAATTGGTAAAGGAAAATGATGCTCATGCACAAGGGAGCCAAGAAAATAAAAATAAATTTAATTGGTTAGAAATTGTGCCACTAAAAGCATAATAAAAGTACCAGTGAGCATCTCACTCGTGTGATTTATGAGCTCATTACAACTCTTCAGCTAACAACCAAAATGTTTTATCTCTTTTACTCGTCTCACCAGTACTCCAGAGTTTTTACATTTAGCCTCTCAGCCTGCAGAGTGGTGAACACTATTCTCCTGCGCATTAACTAAAATAGTCATTCTGCATAATTTCTTTATTCTGTTTCAACTGCACCCTATTTCATCTCTCTCTCTCTCTCTCACACACACACACTCACACACACACAGGCCCTCTCATACGTCATCTGGTACCTCTTCTCGGGTGGGGGCTCTTGGTTGGCTGGTGGCGCTGCCTGCGCCGTTTCGTGCAGGTCAGGGATGTTGGCAAAGTCATCTTGCTCTGCCACACCAATGGTCAAAGCCAGGACCACCAGCTTGCCTTCACTAGCTCCCCATAAAACAATAAAGAATAAAAAAATACAATAGATAGAAAACAGAGATTGAAAGCGAGACCAGAGAAGAGTCCAAGTGCAAAAGGAGAGAGGAATCGGGTGTAAAAGAGGTGTGGTGCAAGAGGGGAGGAAGAGGAGAAGGAAAGGTCATTTTAGGTGGCAATGAGGACAAAACAGTAGTGTGGCAGTGGAAGACGCAGCAAAAGAGCATGTGGTCAATAAACAGGAAGTAGAACATAAAAAACAGCCCAGAGTGAGCAGTCTGTCCAGGGAAGGATATTAAGCAGGAAATCAGAGACCAAATTAATGATCAAATAATTTAATGAAGTGTGCTGCAAACAGTTGCAGTCTGTGTTTCACATCCTACAATCACGTTGATTATTTAATGATTCTTAATGGATGTGATATTCAGCAGTCTGTGTATGATCCTCCACACATTCACACACACACACACGCTGACAGAACACACACACACTGTCATTTGTCAAGTTATCTTACCTGCCTCCTCCGTTCTCTCCAGATTCACCTTTTCCTCTGAACATGCTAGGCGCGTTTCTCCACATATTTAAGATTTAATTAAGCCCCATTAAGGAGATCTGGACTAATTGTTTCTATTTGAGCAACAGAGTCTGGAGGTGTATGGTCGGTGTGTGCCGTCGCTTTCTGGGTCACTGCTCTCTAACTCTTCTCGTTTCATCTTCTCTATCCTGCTACAGCTGCTCTCCCAAATCCTCCTTTTTTCACAGCTTTGCCTCATCCCTAACCCCTTCTCTTAATTCTCCAGTTCCTTCATCGCCGCCTCCTTCCCTCCTCTCCTGTCACCCTCACCCACGGTCCTATAGCTTAAGTCCCAGACTGTGTTACAATATCTCTGCTGAGGAAAAATACGGGGCTGTCAAGCTGTGGAGAGATATTACACTAAACTTCGTAAATTCATCTTTTTGCACAGGGAGGTCCTTTCTCGCAGCACTCCAGAGTTTGTTTAATAATCTCCCTGTTGTACATCAACACCACTGCTTTCTGAGCATTTTAGGTCTGTCAACCCCCTTCAGATTAATACAAGTCACTGGCACCACTTGTCAAAAGTGGTCATTTTACAGTTGATACTGTCCACATTCTATTTGGGCTCTTTACACATCATTTCTCACATTTATACATAACCTTGGGCTGAATATATCAGTTACTTTTATGCTTTTTCAACATATTTATTATTAGATGTGTCAATAAATTATAGGAACTGAAGCAACTGTATTACTTTTCGACCATTATTAAATTTTTTCAATATTTTTGGCAAAAATAATCTCTCACAGTCATAAATTATTAGATATGACTTTTAGTAGCAAACATGGATTGAACAATATACACAAAGACTGCAACTTCCCTATACACAGTATGCGTGTTTACTTCACTGGAACTTCAGGGTAAATGCAGCGAAGGGGAAATTGATGGGCCCAGTCCCCTTAGCTGCCATGCCTCCATTTACAGTTTGTCCCTGTAAGGAATCTGCTAAAACACCAGCACATTGCTGCGTTGTGAGTTACAACATTAATTAGCGCAAAACGCGCCAACAACTCGTGTTGTCCTAAATGCTGCTTCTACGCCCCGTACGCATTTCCTATTTCCTACGTCAATGATTATATCATTTCTGACTGAATTACCACCAGTCAGCGGAGTTCCCACCCACCAACTGCACCGTGTCTTTTACCTCTGATCAGGTACTCAGAAGGTTCCTGAAAACGGCCCGGAAAATGTCCATTCGGCCGGCCCTGTCAAGTGGAGACATGCACATGTCAGGAGGGTCCGGTGAGTTTCCCCTGAAGTTCCGGTAATGGAAACACAGCTAATGGGATTTGGGAAAATCCAGTTAGGAACCATGTTTGGAGTTCTTTAGCTAATTGGGCCTGTGTCCAAACTGGCATTTTCATAACCTTTAAAATTTTTACATAATTTTTGTTAAAGTTTATTGGTTCTTGGGTGATTTTTGCTATATGTTCACCCTTATTTAGCACGAGGGACCTGGGGGAAAGGTCACGGACTCACTAGCAACTGACACAACACACATGCATTAACACACAAATCTTACAGAAACGCACACTCCACCCTATGGACTCTAAGCTTTCCTTGTACCCCATCCACCTCTTCCTCACACCCCTGAGTAGCAGAGATCAGAGGGCGCGCTGGATGGCTGCAAACTCTCTTAGTTGCAATGGGGATCCCTACCCCACCCACCCACCACTTGAGGCTTATGTGTGATTGCCTGAATTGCCTGAATATGTGCTTTTATGTTGAGGTATTTTCCTGCAAGCCAACTTTGTGCCCTGTCGGGGGCACGTTTTTTCACCCTTATCCCAACCAGCCCTCGTGTCACCCCTTTCCTTATCTAACTGTGGGAGCTGTAATAGCTGCTGCTGTTTTATTGTGGAAGGAGCTGCATGACTCTCAAGATCTAAAATAAAATCACATATCCCCCCCCCCCCCCCCCCCCCAAGCTGGCACAGCTGCACTGCATCAGCTGATCATCTAAGCTGCATAAAAGGCAGAGCTGCCAGAAGAATAGGGAGGGATCAGATCTGTGCCGTCTCCCCAACATGCTCCTTGTGTTTTATTGGCTTTAGATGGGTTTTAGTGAAGGAGCTCCGATTCTCTAAAAGTTTTTAGAATTTTAAACCAGGCAAGGGACCTGATGGGTGCTGGCTCCCTCCTGCTTCAAACATTTGAGTGTGGTCAGTGGACCTTGGATGTTTCTCAATGTCATGGCGCCTGGCCTTGAGATGTCTTGTGAGGCCAGGCGCCTTGCTTACGAGGACACTGTCCTTCCTTGGTCAAAGAAAACGGTTAAATGGAAAAGACTTACATCACGTAACATGTCACGTGATTTTATATTATATACATATGAGTTTTAATATAAATATATAACAAGCCTTTTACTTTTTAAGTTGTGTATACATATTTGTTACATTAAATATGTAAGCGAGTTACTACCTGCTAGCCACCGAAGCTGCAACTACTAAGCATAGATAACTTTTTTGGATATAAAACAAACACATTTTAGATATCAGCCCGATAGCTACAATTAGTTGACGTACATTTAACCTGGAAATTTGCCCCCAAAGTAGCTGCCATCCTTTCGAAAACACAGCGTTGTGTTCTGGGAAATTTTTGACCAAGGCCAGGGTACAATGCACCTCCCAATTATCCTTGCTCAGCTAGCTAAACAGCTAACAAACAGCGACCAGAAGCCTAGGTAGAACATGAACATTGGAACACGCCTTGGCGGCTCTTGATGGCGTATCTCCTAGGTAACCAGGGCGGGCCCAAGACATCATGGCAAGGTTCCTTGGTATTGAGAAACAGCCTTTATGTTTTAATTATAGGTTATCTACATAGTTGCCTGTTTTTAATGTGAAACCTGAGCCGATACAATGTTTATTTAAGGTACATTTTAGCATGGATGTAATTTTGGGGGGGGGACGGGGGGGGACATGTCCCCCCCACTTTTTCCAAAGTCAAGTTTGGACCCCTGTACTTTTTACCATCCAAAAACAATATTACGCTATATTAAATTGACACTGGTTGAGCTCTAGGACCAAGCAGAAAACAACCGTTTGTGTTGAAGCCTGTTACCCATTAGAACGTACTGTAAAGACACCCCCCCCCCCCCCGTGTCCCCCCCACTTCTAAAGTGAAAATGACGTCCATGCATTTTAGTACAAATGGAACACTGTGGATTTTAAATCCTTTCATATGAAAAATTTGTTATAATTTTACCATCCTGCACATGCCTTTTTTGTGTCCTTCATTTTAACACCACCAACTGGTCGTAACAGGAGTGCCGCAGTGGCTGCATGCCCACAGTCCAGTTTCCTGTTAACATGTTTTTCCTGCATGTCTGATCTTGGAAACGTTGTGCTGAAATAATTTTTCATTGTACCAAGACAGTGGTTTAACGACAAATGAAGTCAGTTCGTTCGTTCGTTTGTTCGTTCCTTCCTTCCTTCCTTCCTTCCTTCCTTCCTTCCTCCCTCCCTCCCTCACTCACTCACTCACTCACTCATGGGCTTGTATTTGTCTCTTATGGGTGTGTGGTTTCCATTGTGACCTCAATGGATTCCTGCTTTTGATCCTCATTAGATTTCTGGTTTACACAACAAAACATAAATTTATATCATAGCTTAGATTAACACAAAAACTCCTGAGTGCTAATGGGACACATAAATTAAATTATTTAGAACTTTTCTCATCTAGTATTTTTCTATACTAGCTTCCACACAGACTTACTAAACTATGTGTTTAGAAAACTCAGATCCTTTGCTAGATTGTTTTACTTGAAAAACTTTTTTCTGTTTTGACAGCTCATCAGAACACATCAGCTTAACATATTTATATTTTTGGTTTAATGAATGCAGTCTTTTGATTTCGATTGGACTACGTCTACATAAAGATTAAGTGTAATGTTTATGAGCCACAACCCTTTGAAATAAAGCCTTTTCTTTTCAAAGATGCCCAAATGAAATAGGACAATTGATTTTAAAAGCCGCTTTATGGGCAGTGAAAGGCTATTTCTTCATTATGTTCCTCATCACTTAAGCAAGTAAAAGGCTTGGAGCTGGATGGGATGTGTTTATTTGGACACTGCTTGTGTAAACCTGCAATTTGTAATTAACAAGCTCTCAAAATAGACCACACTTGATCAGCAAAGGAAGAAAATAAAAAAGGAAAAGACTGAAAAAAGAACTGGAAATGTGGCCAAATCAACAGCGGCAGGAAAAAGGTCTGGTGGGTGATCACAGGATCTTTTCCAGGGGAAGGAAAAAGCTCTTAACAACAGCCAGCCAAGTGAAAATCCGTCTCCAGGAAGTGGACGTATCACTGTCCACAAGAACAGAGAAGCCAGATTCGAGTTAAATGAAAAACACAAACTCATTCTGGAACATTGTCCTTGCATAGATAAACCCTATCAACTTGGACCAAAATGGTGGGTTTTAAAATAGAATTAATTATGAATTCTAGCTGTTTATTTTAAAAAGATACCCTACATCCCCTCAGTGAGCAGTCACTGAAACATTTTCTTTAGTGTAGCCCTGGAGTCTTTGATTGCAAAAGGAACATTTTAGCAAACACTGAGCCAGTCATTTGGTAAATGTCCGTAAGTCAAATACATCCAGATTGATTTGCCTCAAAATGATTCTTGGCAGTAAAATAAAGACATTGAAAAACATGTTGGTTCCTTTTCGTCAAAGCAAAAATGCTAGTGTGTAGTTTAAAATTTTTAAGTAACTCAAAAAATGTTTAAATCTGACTGTGTTCAATACTATAAAGTAGGGCATCTTTCATCATTATATTTTACCAAAGTCACTCCCCTGGCATCTACAGCAAAACGAATCATTTATGTGCGCCAAGTGCGTTGACCAATAGATTTGTGTACCCACAAGAGGGAGCTGTCAGTCAACAAGAATGCACCCCAATCCACAGCGTGCACTTAGAGGTAGGGATGGGTACCGAATTCGGTACTTTTTAAGGTACCGACCGAATTCCACAGTACCGACCGAGCACTGATTCACTTCATTTGAAACGGTGCCTCGTTTCGGTACCCGTCCTTCACAACGAGAACTTGCCTAGACAGCTGCGCATGCACAAGAGCGTTAAGTCATCGGTCGCTGCGAGCCAGTTGTAAACAGAGCAGCTCCGGTAGGTAAATAAAATGTTTAAGATAACGTTAGCTTGATATGTTAGCTTCCGTTTCACTAATGGTGCGTTCGCTTTCTCCTCTGAACTCCGAAATTCCGACTAGAAGAACATGAACGCGCTCTAATGTTTGGCTTCACTTTACTAAATGCCACGGGTGATTGGGTGAAGATGAAACCAGTGACAACGATTTAAGTGTGAGGCATCATCGTTTAAATCTGCTCCAGCAGTTAAACAAACTGTTTAAGATAATGTTAGCTTGATATGTTAGCTTCCATTGCCACCGTTGTTATCAGCTAATGGTGCGTTCGCTTTCTCCTTGGAAATTCTAACTTCCAGTAGGAAAAATCAGTTGAAAAAGGATGGTAAAAGGAATGAAGATACACAGTAAATTTAGTTCACAGTAAAGATGTTTGCTTCAGTTTAATTATCAACTTATAAAACTACAAGGACGCTGTTAAAATACAAACAGTTGAATGTTATTTATCGTGATATTATCAAATATGGTTAGATATTGAGAAAAATATATATTTAATTATAAAAGAGAATAAAAAATATCAAACACTCAAAAGTATCAAAAATTGGTACCGTTAAGTACCGTTATCGATTCGTAGGTACCGGGAATTAGTACCAGATCGATTCAAATGTCAAAGGTACCCATCCCTACTTAGAGGTTACGCTGGATGTTTGCAATGGAACAATCAAAAAAGTACCAAAGTTTCTGATTTCTTTACTGCCTTCTACTTCTCAAATAAAATTTTAACTGTTTAGTACTTCTCCAAAACTCGCTGTGAGACCTTAACGACCATGAGACAGAATTTACATTGGAGTTGCTTTTAAAAGATGGAGGGAGTTTTGCTTTCTACAAGGGCTCAAAACTGATGAAGAGTTGGCAAAGTTTCTTTTATTGACAGGTAAAAACTGTCTTTTCTTGTATTTTAAAGCGTTCTGTACAATGAAACACCATTTCGATACAACCTCGAAGAGCAGACGCACAGCACATAAAAACACGTAAGTAAGTAAAACTTTATTTATATGGCACTTTTCACAGATAAAATCGCAAAGTGCTTCACAGCATACATAAAAAGGCAAAACAGGGCAGGAGCACAAGGTCAACTTACATAAAAGCTTGTCTAAATAAAAGTGTCTTCAGCTGCTTTTTAAAAGAATCAACAGAGTCGGCCACACGAGGAAACAAGGGCAGGGCGTTCCAAAGTCTGGGAGCTACAGCTTGAAAGGACAGGTCCCCTCTAGTTTTAAATCAGTATTGTGGAGCTTGTCCATTAAGAGCTCTAAAAGTCAAAACAAGCATTTTTAAATCAATTCTAAACTTGACCAGTAGCCAATGTAAAGAAGATAAAACCGGTGTTATGTGAGCCCTTCTATTGGTTCCTGTTAAAAGCCATGCTGCAGCGTTCTGGACCAACTGGAGACGACTGACATCTGATTTGTTAAAACAAGTAAAGATAGAATTACAATAATCTAAACGAGAGGAAATAAAAGCATGGATAATCATCTCCAAGCCCGATTTTGAAGTAAAAGCTCTCAATTTGGAAATGTTTCGCAAATGATAAAAACAGTTCTTTACTAAATGTTTTGAGTGGCAGCTCAAAGACATGAACTGGTCAAAAAGAACACCAAGGTTTCTGAGACTGGTCTGGACTGAGGAGCTCAGGGAACCGAGGTGTTGTTTGATTAAACGCACTATCTGTTCAGGAGCTGGTCAGTGTTTGGTCAGTGTTTCAGTCTTGCTTGAGTTCAGCTGAAGACAGTTACTGGCTAGCCAGTCCTTAATACAAAAAAACACGTAAGCAGGAACAGGTTGACTGTGGGCATGCAGCCACCATGGTGCTCCCATTTGCAGAAAGAAGGGGTGACAAGTAGTGGGGGGGGGGGGGGGGACAAGTAACCCAACCCTGCTCCCAATGTTCACCTTACACCTGCTAATGTCCTGGAACATGCCATCTACCTGTTCGTGTCCTGCCGATTGGACTACTGCAACTCCCTGTATTCTGGCCTGGGCCAGTCCTCCCTACATCGGCTTCAGCTGGTCCAAAATGCAGCGGCCCGCTTTCTGACTGGCACCAGCAAGTGGGATCACATAACCCCAGTTCTGGCCTCTCTCCATTTGGCTTCCTGTCTCTTACAGGATCCATTTCAAAATTTTACTATTTGTTTTTAAATCCCTTCATGGCCTAGCCCCATTTTATATCTCTGAGCTGCTGTCTGCTTATGTCCCTGCCAGAACCATGAGGTCCAGCTCTCAAGCTCTTTTAACAGATCCAAAAATCTGCCATAAGACTTGGGGCGACAGAGCTTTCTCTGTGGTTGGTCCCAAACTGTGGAATAAGTTACCTCTCAACATCAGGACCACACAGAATCTAGAGCATTTTAAATCCCTCCTCAAGATGGACTTTTTTGATCTGGCTTTTAATGCAGGTTGACTTGAGCCTCTTAATAGTTTTTGACAGTTCTTATTACAAATTGTGACTGTTGTGTGCTCATCTTATTTTAGGCATTTTTGTTGATTTGTTGTACCTTGGTTTGTTTTTACCTTGTACAGCGCTTTGGGTGTAGATTTGCTGCTGTAAATGCACTCTATAAATAAAATTGACCTTGACCTTGACCTTAAAAAGCACATACCGGTATTCAGACAATCACAATATAATGTTGGCTGTTGTTTTTAAATACGTCCAAGCATGTTGCATGTGCATGTTTTTTAATCAGCAAATACATTTTCTTTGTCTAGCATTAGCAGCCCTTGTGCGGTGATGCCAACTTTAAAGTAAGCTATTGTTGAATCCTGTGATTACAGTAGACTAATATGTTGCTAGCTTGAATGCTAACTTAGCCTGCATTATGATGTCAGCTCCTCCTCTAGCGGTACAAGCACAATAATTTACACGAGCCTAGAGAGTTGACAAATAGTGTTGCATATTCACAGAAGGGAGCTGTCAAATCACGAGAATGCCCCCAGCGTCCAACACAGAGTGACACAGACTCAGCTTAGCACACTACTTAGCTTGAATGCTAACTCAACCTGCATTGAAATAAAGTCAGTCTGTGAACTTCAAGATATTAACCGTGGAAGAGGCGGGAGGAGGACAGAAAAGTATTTATCTTTTTTTGTATTGGAGCTAGGTGATTAGTGATCGAAATGAACTAATAAAACTCAGAGACTGCTTTATAATTGTGATTCAGCAGAATAAATGAAAAAATGTGGCCTGGACAAATAAACTATAACTGAAAAATCAATTGCACCACCTTTTCAAACAATCACCTCAATCAAGTGATTTCTGCATTTCCCAGTGAGAGTTCTGCACCTGTCAACAGATGCTTTGGTTCACTTCATCCCGCTCCAGCCGTTCCAGATCTGCAGGATTCTTTCTCCAGACTACAAGTTTTAGCTCCTAAACAAATGTTCAAAAAGGTTTAGATCAGGGATCAGTCCCACATTTGATTCTGATCTATTATTTGGTGCTTTTAGCTCTTTGTTTAAGGGTCAATATCCTCTTGGAGTACCTTTGATCTTCCGTAAGCTTTCTGGCATTTGGTAGCACGTTTGCTTTGCAGAGTTATTTTCTTTGTATGATTCTCTTTTTGCATCAACAAACATTGGGCTGACTGTCTGTTCCCCCCCCCCCCCCCCCCAAACTTTTTTTTTCTCAAAACAATGACAATACAGGTAAATTTGGTTCTGATTCTGGTGTCATTTGTCAAAAAGCTCCACTTTTATTTATTTATTTAATCTTACAGGACTGTTCTGAAGTGACAGAATGCATTTTGGCAAATTCCAGTCCCACCTTTTTATGACCTGCTTTAAATACTGTTGTTTTATTTATTTGTTTGTTTGTTTCTTTGTTATGTTAAGTTTGTTGTATGTTAGCTCATTATGATGTAGGGTATTTTTGTGAAATTGTTCTAATTACTACACCTTTCTTAGTGTTGGCCAAGAATCATTGATCTATACAGTATGATGTGGTGCTTACACTGGCACTGTGAGTAGAATGTTATTGGATCCCACTTCTTGTACATTACTATTTAAGTGCGGGTGTTTACACAGAGGAATCTTGTTAAAGCACTTTGCAAACATTAAGGAAGCACAGGCGAGAGAGGGACAAGATGTCAGCGAAGTTCGTATAAAATGATCGATTTTGCACCAAAATAAATAAATACATAAACAGAAAGGAACCCTTGATCTAAAGTAATCCATTTAGTCAAAGTTTTCCAAAGGCAAAGGATCTGTGTCAGTGACATCAACACTTTCATTAGAGGCAATGATTCACCCAAACGGGGAATCTGGCCAAGATTTAAATTGAATGTCTTGAGCAATGGGTCACTCATATTACTGCCCCCCTCTGCCATCCATCACATGAAGTGTTGATGTTGCAGAGAAGGAAGTACGCCAACAATGACCTTAAATTCACATTTAATACGATGAGCGCCATGGCTGACAATCATGGGCCATATTGTCAGCGACCTTGGTGCATGCATGGTGTACTGCATCACTGATGCCGGGTTAGCTACTGGCATTGGTTCAACTGTGATGCCCTGGGAGGCATTGGAGGGAAACGAGTGGTGAAGTGCTACTGTAAAACCGAGTCAGCGCACATTGAGCACATGATGTACCTTGACATTGTCCTTGCTCGTGCATCCCTTCACAACCCTTTGTTTTGCTGTATTTACCCTCCAAACCTGCTAAAGGTAGGGAGTAACAATAAGTTGCAGAAGTAACGGCGCTGAAAGGTGATGTAAGATCAATGCATCAGGCTAACCCAAAACTACACACAGCTGCTTAACCACTGTCCATATACTGATACACTGTGACATCCTAGTATGTGTGAGCGGCACGCTGGTGTCAGCAGAAGTTACGTCAATCCGAATAAAATGTTTCATTTTATAAATTATAGATAATTTTATTTTTCCCATCAGCTATTTTTATAAATCTTTTAAAAACAACTTTCATTTCAGGAACATTGCGACAAAGCATCATTAGTTCTGTTCTGTAACGACAACTGCAGCAGACAGGCTGAACGCCATCAAAACAGATGTTACTGCCTAGCAGAGCATGCAGTGGATCCGTTTAACAATTCTCCAGCAGAATGGGACAGAAGCAGCCTGCAATATGTTGCACCTCCTCGCCATTTTTCATGCATGACTTTCGAAAAAATAGACTTTTTCTTTACAGGTTGCTCAGCAAGAAGCTCTGTGCTTTATTACAACTCATTAAGGACGATGCTTTCATATTAAGAAATGTTGAAGGTTATTATTGGTTTTGAGGAATTTAAATGCTCAGCTTAGGTACGGCTGCAAGACCTCTAAAACTGTGATTGCAATTTAAATATCTGATTTAATGTTTTTAATTAAGAAAAAATGACTTCAACACAACAGCCTCAAAGCGGGAAAGCAACAGCTTATTTACGTTTAAAATTCCACGCTAATTGTAATATTTGATAGCTTTTGCATATAAGCCCCTTCATTGCCTCCTTATTTGTTTTAAGCTTCATTATCCTGCATCACCATGATCAGCTATAATATGAACTCGAAGGCCTTCATCATACATAATGTTCATCAGGCGTTAAAACGAAAGCTACTACTGTTCCAAATGCTCCTGCTCACTCACGCCTGTGTGTGTGTGTGTGTGTGTGTGTGTGTGTGTGTGTGTGTGTGTGTGTGTGTGTGTGTGTGTGTGTGTGTGTGTGTGTGTGTGAGTACAAACCGCTCATTTTTGAACAAACAGAAGTAATATCCTTCCCTGGATATCAGATTTAAACATGAATAAATCACCTAAAGAACCCCTTGGAATCAGGTTATTCTGAGCCTTAACACATTATTTAAAACTATTATCATCTTAAATACCTCTACACAGCACAGGGTGAATATTGGGACAAACAGAAAGAAACCTAAATGGCTGCAATGAAAATTAATAAATAAAGACATATTTAAACTTACAGAAAGGACTTGACATCCAGACCCCGATTCTTGATCTGGTCCATCATGTAATCCCAGCTCCCTGGATTAGCTCGCGAGCGCCCTCCTGCACCACCTCCCCGATAGCGAGAGGTAGCTGCTCCGGCTTGGCCTCCACGTGCCCCTCGGGAGCCGCCTCGGATACCTGCACCCCCACCCTCACCACCGCTGCCACCTCCCTCTCCTCTCTGAGCTCCCCCGCCTCCCCCGTGCTGTCCAGGTGCAGTGTGTAACTGCCCCAAGCTCTGGGACGTGGTGGGGGGTTGGCTGAGGACCGGGCCCAGTGGGTGGATAAGAGGCTGCTGGAGACTTTGCTGGCGAAGCAGCGTCCGAGGCCGCGCCGGCCCAGCAGGAATGTGATCCAGGGTGGAGGCATAGGATAACACCGGATCCCCAAAGCTGGGGGGGCAAAGGAGCAGGGAGGAAAGAGAGCGTGTGGAAGGCCAAGGCCGGCAGAGAATTGGATTATGGCGAGAATAAAGGGAGTCAGATACAGAAGAGGAGGTAGCAGTGATGCAAGTTGAGGCACGGCAGGAGGAGAGTTGTTCAGGAGTGAGGTGGTCAGGAAATGAGGAGGTATAGAAAGGTAAAGAGTCATCAGTAATCAAACAGGGAGGGGCAAGATGGTGAGGAGACACAGGGGAGGAAGCAGTTAGGTTGGCATCCGGACAGAAAAAGGAGATTTGATCCCAACAGGAAGCAGAAGATGGGATGGGAGAGGAGGAAGCAGTAGTGTTTGAGGTCAAAGTGGAGGAAAGAGCATTGGAAGGAACGTTGGGAGGTGGAGACAGGAGAAGAAGGAGACAAAAAGAGAGCAATGTGAGGCAGCAGCTGTAACAGCAGTAGCAAAAATAGCAGTAGAAGGTGCAGCCTGCGTGGTGATCGCTGAATGCTGGGTTCTGCTGGTGTGGCTGCGTCGAGCAGCCGCGTGAAGCCTGTTGGCTGCTCTTATGTGTCGCGCGTGACTGCACCTTGCGTGTGATGTGAGCGTGATGTTTGGATGCAGGTGTGTTTCGCAGCGGCAGGGGTCGGACGTTGACAGTCCTAATGGGAGTAGAGCGGCTCGGCGTCACGCGACCACCTCGAGGCGAGTGCGCTTTGGGTTTGCAGCTCCCAGGCTTTCTCGATGACGGTTTTGTAGCATAAGAGATCCCCATTTCCTCTACTCGCCAGTCAACATCTCTGACAGCCTGTACTCTTCTCTCTAAGTATTTTTTGTCTTTTAAATACATGCTGAACCTCCAGAGAGATCCCACAGCCAACCAACTTCTGCAGCATGGCCCCCTCCCTCTGTCAGTCACCCAATTTCCACTCCTCCTCAGACTCTTTAACCAGCTAATTGCCTTTCCTTAAATGGTGCATGAACAAGTGGCATGTCCTACAACTGCAAAACTTAAATTTATGTACATCCCTATACATAAATCTCATCATCTCCTTCTTGATTTTCTTCTACGCACTAAAAATACCCTCATCTCTTGGCTCACTGTGTAACCCAGACTACCAGAAATGGGTCACGGAAGAGCTATTTACATCAGTTACTTTATCTAACACACTTTCACACGAAGCTTATTGTGTGATATCCATCACTTTTCACAGTCCTAAACAAAAGGTTGACGACAGAACAACAGAGGAATCTGCAGAGGTAAACTGTTTAGTGGGAAAGTTAGGAGAAAATAAATACATAAAGTGAATTTGAATGGTGACACAGGGATGGGGAGAGCGATGGGAACAATAAGAGCAGAGGGTGACGATGGAAGGGGAGACAGAAAATGGGGTGCGAGACGCAAACACAAGAGACACAGACACTTATAGCAGCCCTAAAATAGAATCCAATTACAGACAGGGGCAAAAAGAAAGATGAGAGGAGAAGAAAAAGGAGGGATGTGATGAAGCTCGATGTGTTGTGGAGGAAGAAATCGCAGGCATGAAGTGTGGATGGAAAGTGAAAAATTCACAGAACAAGCATTTAACTGCCTCATTTACAGCACGCTGAATATAGACCGACATCACGTGGGACGTCACAGCTGCTCAAGCAGTCGGTGACGCTTTAGAACGGACAACATGTGAGGTGTATACAAGTTTGTGAAGGAAAATGTGGCAACTTCTGTGTAATTTTATATTAAACTTGCAGGAAGTGTCATTTCTAACATGAATAAATCAAAACTTCCTGCAGGTTCGCGGGTTAAGCTAGCCTGTGTCAGCTGACGACGTTCCTGTAACTATTGTTATCTTCTGTTGCTAGCATTCCCTCCTTGATCTGCACCTTCTCACCTAAACTGCACCTCCCTCCCTGCTGAACTCAACTTGTCTCGCTCTATGTCTCTCCTCAGAACCGGTTCCTTCCCGTAAAAGACGTAGGAGTTTGTTTTGCAGCTCAGAGAATGAGATGTTTGAGGTTATTCAGGCCTGGTTCTGAACTCACTTGCTGGGTCTCTGTCCTCCTGGTGGGCCGTGTATGGTCTGCCACCTCCCGACCCTCACTCCTTCCGTCACCATGCTCTTCACGCTTTCACTGCGGTACGGACCCCCCCCAGTATCCCCCTGCCCAGTTGCAGCCCCCTTCTGCCCTCCTGAAACTGCCCCGCTAAGGGAAAGAGGTCCCAAAGCAGGCAGAAGGAGAAAAATATCAAAGAGTGTGAGAAAGACAAGCAATCAGACAGGAAAATATATTGAGCAACCACATGATTAAGTAGGTGAGACAGATTGGTGGACTGTGTGGAGGGGCAGACCTAGATTTCCAGGCCAAATGAGAGGCAGGTGGATGAAAGTGGTCTGGATTCCAGAGTGGAGAGAGAAAGAGGGAGGTGGGGAAAGGCTGGAGGAGGAGGAGGAGGAGAGAGAGAGCCCGTGGAGGGTGGAAAACCAGCAACAAGTATCTCCTTTGAGCGTGGAGGACTTATACTGGAGCAAAAACAGTGTGCAGACTATGGTCACTTGATTATCATTAATCATTTGGGCATTCAGACCTTGAAATGTGCTCCAACAAGCAAACTGTTGCAGCTGAACGCAACAGGAGTCCTTTTCCGTGTCATCGTTAAAAGTACTCAGTTGATAAAAGGCATCTATGTTTTTGTAAAACACAGATTACAAATTATTTTTGCGCCTTGATCTGCAAAATGTCAATTCTGAAGTATCTGTTTGTGATTTAGACACCACTTAGAGTTGTTAACAGCCTTCAAGAAGATAAATGTGTTACATAGCAAAGTAGAAAGTATCATGCTGGCAATCTAATCGCACTGTTCTTCAGAACAGGCACAAGGTACTGAAATTAATCAGTGTTCCCATTAAAAGCAGTTGTCAACTCAAATTTAATCTCGAAACGGGTGCAGCTATGATCAAAATTAGAAGAACATTATTGCCCTCTGGTGACATGACTACATCTCATTAATATGCATGGCTCCCCCTGCTCCTGGAGACACAAAACACGAGGCTTCACAATCATGTGTGTGTGTGTGTGTGTGTGTGTGTGTGTGTGTGTGTGTGTGTGTGTGTGTGTGTGTGTGTGTGTGTGTGTGTGTGTGTGTGTGTGTGTGTGTGTGTGTGTGTGTGTGTGTGTGTGTGTGTGTGTGTGTGTGTGTAGTCAGGACTCACAGCAGGGTCACCTTTTACATTTAACTTTGACCAGCTGACACAACGCTGCACACGGATAAGTCGTCAATCACAGAGCGACAGCCTACATGGGACACGCCAGCATCATTCACACAAGGTGAATGTGCTGACTGCCTATTAAAAGTTAAAGCACATGAATTAATGTAGCTTTGAGTATGTAAATATTTGCACGTTCAAATATCAGTCATGTGCAGGTGAGAGATGTTTTAAAGAGATGTAGCCACATCAGATCTGTTGTATTTTTATTAACTTTTCATAAACTGCCTCACAATAATAATTAAGTCTATTATGCAGCAAATATTAATCTACTTCACTGCATAAATTTGAAGGTGCAATATGTAAGAATGATGTAAGGATGACATCCTGTGGTCAAATTTGATTACTGCAGCCCATTTTCCAAACACACGAGGGACTGTCACACTATCGTTCTGAGTTTCATGGCTGTTGCCAGCTATGGTTCAGCTCCAGAAGATTCCAAATGATGAACAAAGACAAGTCATACACACTAAGTTCACATATAACTTCTCTATCTACTCAATCACCGTGAGTTCTGACAGATGGCTGCTCATCCTGAGCTAGGATCCTCTGGAGATTTCTTCCTGTAAAACATTTTCTATATAAGGAACCCAGCAAATTGCATCGAGTCACAGACTAGTGGCAGAATCCTCATTCTAAGCAAGCATGTAGCGCCAGTGGGGAGGACAACTTCCTTTTAACAGGAAGAAACCTCTAGAGGCCATCTGTCACAACTCACAGGGATTGAGTAGATAGAGCAGTTATTAGGGATGGGTACTTTTGACATTTGAATCGATCCGGTACTAATTCCCGGTACCTACAAATCGATACCGGTACTTATTATTTTAATTCTCTTCTATAATTAAATATATATTTTTCTCAGTGTATAACAATACTTGATAAATATCATGATAAATAACATACAACTGTATTTTAACGTCGTCCTTGTAGTTTTATAAGCTGATAATTAAACTGAAGCAAACATCTTTGCTGTGAACTAAATTTACTGTGTATCTTCATTCCTTTGGCCATCTTTTTTCATTTGATTTTTCCTACTGGGAAGTTAGAATTTCCGAGGAGAAAGCGAATGCACCATTAGCTGATAACAATGGTAGCAATGGAAGCTAACATACCAAGCTAAAGTTATCTTCTTAAACAGTTTATTTAGCTGCTGGAGCAGATTAAAATGATGATGCCTCACACTTAGATCGTTGTCACTGGTTTCGTCTTCACCCGTCACATTTAGTAAAGTGAAGCCAAACTTTAGAGCGCGTTCATGTTCTTCTAATCAGGAATTCGGAGTTCCGAGGAGAAAGCGAACGCACCATTAGCGAAACGGAAGCTAACATATCAAGCTAATTATATTTACCTACAGGAGCAGATTAAGATGAGGATGGCTCACTTAGATTGTTGTCGCTGGTTTCATCATCACCCAGTTACCCATCACAATTAGTGAAGTGGACCCAAGCTTTAGCCTGCGTTCTTTCTACCATGCTGCTCTGTTTACAACTAGTTCGCAGCGAGCACAGACATAACGCTCTTGCGCATGCGCAGCTGTCTTGGCAAGTTCTCGTTATGATGGACGGGTACCGAAACGAGGCACCGTTTGAAATGACGTGAATCGGTGCTCGGTCGGTACTATGGAATTCGGTCGGTACCTTAAAAAGTACCGAATTCGGTACCCATCCCTAGCAGTTATACATCAACTTTCTGTGTATGACTCGTCTTTGCTCGTCATTTAGAATCTTCTGGAGCTGAGCCATAGCTGGCAACAGCCATGAAACTCAGAACAGTAGTGTGACAGTCCCTCGTGTGTTTAGAAAATGGGCTGCAGGGAACTGAACTCTATTGGAATGTTAACTTTGTGAAGCGCCTTGAGACGACTCGTTGTGGGGCTATTGAACTGAATTGAATTGAATTGAAATTAATTGAAATTAACTGCATTGAACAGAACTGATTTGAATTGAATTGAATTGAGTTGACTTGAACTGAATTAAATTATTGAATTGAATTGAAATCATTTGAAATGAATTGCATTGCATTTAATTTAATTTAATTTAATTTTAATTTAATTGAAATTAACTGCATTGAACTGAACTGATTAGAACTGAATTGAACAGAACTGATTTGATTTGAATGGAATTGAATTGAAATTACATGAAATGACATTAACTGCATTGAACTGAACTGATTAGAACTGAATTGAATTGAATTGGATTGAATAATCCTAACTACTGCTGATCTCTAGAGAATCTAAAAAATAAATGATTTCTTAGTCTCTCTCTCTCGCTCTCTCTCTGCTGGAGAAACCCTATTGGTTGAAGCCAGGAGGTCATCCCAGCCTTTCTTTATGACAAATAGTCCTAAAACCGTATTTTAACTCAATGCAGAACCTTTTTTTGTTATTCAAGTTGCCAAAAAAAGGTACAATTTTTTACATGTGCAAGCAAACATTTGGGGAAAATAGAATCTTGAAGGTTTTAAATGAAAAAAGTGTCTTAAAAATACAGTAATACTGTGGTGGCTACGATTTTGAGGACGATGTTTCATCCCCTGCACTTATGAACCTCGTTTTTCTCAAGGCAATCTCGCCTGAGTCTAGTAAAGATGACCAGTTATTAGACATTTTATCAGCTAGATGCCTGGTTGCAGGAAGTCTAAGCTTAGAGTCCTCTCAGTGCCCAGAGGAAGGTGGTTGTGACCTTAGTGCTTTATTGGATTCAAGTGCCAAGTGAGTGAAAAGAAGACTTTTATTGCAATAAGAAAAAAAAACCAGTTACCTCTGAGAATGATAGACAGTAGATGCAGCTCAAGTGATTAAATGTTAGTGCAGAACACATTAGACATTTCTCTGATGGAGGGAATAGAAGAGTAACCACAGATGGATGTTAAGTGAGCACTGGCACCACACTGCAACCTGGTGTAACGGTCAACCCTCCACAACGAAAGCAACAAAACCACCGGCAAGATCAAAGTGACGCAGGCAAGAAAAAGACGAGCAGATGCACAGATCATAGAGAAGGTTGGTTAAAGTATGCAGATCACTTTGGAGAGGAAAACTTTGAGGGTTGTCCGTCTCCATGGTCACACCATGGGAGAGAGATGTGAGGTTAGAGGTCAGGAGTTAGTGAGGAGCTGCAGGGCTGTAGGGAGTGAGGGGGCGTCTGAACATGTGTTTCATTTAAAGGTGACAGGAAATGAGGAGCAGCAGGAATAAGCCAGAGGGGGCTTCTTTGTTGCCGTGTTTATAATCGAATGACTTTCACGTGATGCTGCAATACGCATATTTGCCATTTCTTTGGTTAACATTTCCCAACCAGATTATGCGTAATCTTCAATAGTCGATCATGCCCTCTAGTGAACCTTAACTGATTGAGTTTGGATGGCTGCTGTTACTAATGGTGATGAAAATTGCATCATACCATGGAAACAGGCCAAGAAATGATGTTTAGGACATAAGACAATGATATCAATCAAGTCTGCCTGTTGGGCAAGTATGGGGGTAATAATTCCCAGTCACCCATCAGGGCAAAACTACTCAAATAAGGATTGTCCTCAAACTAGTGCTCAGGTAGGGTAGGTGGGGTATAGGGTAGGATACGATATGATTCAGAAAAGAAAAGAAAGGAAGAACAGTAGTATCTGCCCCTGCCTCGTTACAGCCCTGCTGGGAGGGAAGTCTCTTACCACACTTTGACCAAGACTCACTTGAGCGTGAGGCGAGGATCTCCATATGGAGCATAGGGAGAAATGTTTAGTACGAACTCCTTGGGCGGATAGGAGCTCCACCTCTGTTGCACAGTGCTGCTGTCATTGTTATTCCAAAAGTCTCTGTCTAGATCACTGCGGCCAAAAAGAGAGACAGGTCAGAGCAACACATCTACGGACAGACTTGGCAACCGAGCGCTGGCAGAAGGTGATCCTCCTTGAAGAGACGGTAATGATGATGCTGAGCTCGGTTTGAGGATGACGGTGGTTCTTACAGCTGAATGAAAGTCTGCTTTTCTACCTGAAGCAGGCAAGTTCCTGTAGAGGTTTGATTTTAAAATAAAAAAGGAGGGCAGGCAGCCTGGGAAAGGTTTGTCAGAGAGCAGTAAACAGTTACACAGTTGCAAACACACAGCAGAGGAGAAAATGAGATAAATTGCAAGAGAAAAGCCATCAATATCTCACATTAAGGTCATCAAGATCAAGCAACATGAAGAAATATGCACCCCATCCTTCAAAGTGAGAAGTGAGGAAGATGACACAAGGCAGAGAAATAACACACACAGGCAGTCAAAGTAGAGGAGGGAAACGGGTGAGCACAATCACTAATGTCACACAAGTCACACAGCAGTGGTCAGAGCTGCAGCGCAGGGACAGAGCAGAAGAGAACGGTACTGTACGAGGAGTAGGAGTGGAAGCTGAAATGGCCAACGGAGCACACCAATGCTGCTGGAGCCAGTGAGAAAGAAAATGCAAAAAAATGAAGAGACTGAAGAAACCATTTACTGAACACATTTACGAGCTGAAGCCAGTTTTTAGTGCTTAAACCCATCCAGACAGAAAACAAAGCACAGCGAGGAACAGCCGAGGCAAAATCAGGCTATAGAAGAGAAGTAATGAGCAGGTTAAAAGAGGGAAGCAGAAGGAGAAACGTAACATTTGCTGCTACCGACTTATTGTCTTATTTATCAAGACGATAAAACGCCTTCGTCTGAATTTGATCCCTGTAAGAAACGTGAGATTAAAACACCACAAACAATCACCTTTTGGGCATTTACGGATCAGTTATTCCTTAAACAAAGCAGAGTCACAGCACTTTAAAAGGATTTCACCACCCATAAGATCAACCCAAAAGCTTCACATGTAATGCAAATTAACCCGAGACTGATTAAATCACTAACCTTTTTATTCACACTGTCCTACCCCCAAACAGGCTGTTGAAAAAAAGAGCTCTTCAAAATAAAACAAAAAAGGGGAGAGGGCTCATTTTAGTGCTGTTTGTGTTGTGTGCATTGAGAGATCAAAGCTGGACCAAATGGAGCTCATTATCACCAGACTGATAAACCCCAACTAGTTAACAGACACTTACTTGATGGCTTTCTTCTCCCCTCGCCCACGTGCAGAGTCTGGAGTGTCTGCTGTTTCCACTCCCGGCTTATTCCTCTTCCCCTTGAGCCGAGCCGAGGGAAGGGACGGCAGAGAAAACAGAGAAACACAAAGGTTAGCCTGGATTTGTTCTTTGAAGCGGTGTTTTTGCTGCACTCATTTCAAGTGTAAATGCCTCTCTTATTATCTCAGGAACGCTGTGCCATCAGTCCTTATAGTACCCTGATTACACTAATCAAAGTCAAATCAAATCTGCTGTGAAGAGCCATTTCTGACTATGATTATTATTCGCACCACCCGGAAATTTACATGGCAATTGCCTCTTTGAGGTAATCTGCTGGGTGCTGGAGAGGAGCCTCCAGAAAGTCCTGCACAGGCCTGATTTCAAATAGCTAGAGCATTACCTGCAGTAACCATGGAAATAAAGGCATTTTAAAGGGCTGAAAAGGTGAGGTGCGTTGTGCGCTTTCTTCTGGAAAGGCTCATTACAGGTGTTTCACACGTGTCACACTGCAGGTAATCTTTATTGACGTGTTTCCACAAGTGGAGCACGGATGGGATCAGTCTAAAGCTGCCCTTCCACACAAACGCTGTGAATGCAGAAGTGAGAGTGTTGCTCTGACACACAACAAGAACAGGTGAGGATTCCTCAACCCTGACATACAGCAGGAGAGAGTCATGCTCATGTTCTGAAAGCTCCAGTGTTAAGCTCAGCTAGGTAGGGCATTAGGCTGGCTGCAGGTCAGCTTTCTTTGGTAAGCTTGTCCTTACAGCAGAGAAAATCTTTATTTTTAGTATCTTATGCTAGCTGTAACTAGCCATATCAACCATCCTCACACCAAAATAACCCCACAGACACTAAACCCAGACCATTTGTTGAGTTCCAGCCAATTCGAGCCTCTTAGGTGTGACATTATAATCAAACAAAAACAGCATCAAGTTCCCATCATAGAGACGACAGGACCCTCAGCACTGACTATCAATGATATTTTCCACACTCTTGATGACTGATTCCTTTCTGCTTTACTGTGAAGCTGCGAAAAGCTTTGCTAGACCCCAAAAGACATATTCAACCCCAACCTGAGCATCAGTGAGTCATCCTTCAGTCACCATGGGCATTATACAGGTGCTGGCCAGTAAATTAGAATATCATCAAAAGGTTGAAAATATTTCAGTAATTCCATTCAAAACGTGAAACTTGTACATTATATTCATGCAATGCACACAGACCAATGTATTTCCGATGTTTATTACGTTTAATTTTGATATTTATAGGTGACAACCAATGAAAACATCAAATCTGGTATCTCAGAAAATTAGAATATTCTAAAGGCCAATGAAAAAATGTTTGTTTCTCTAATGTTGGCCAACTGAAAAGAATGAACATGAAAAGAATGTGCATGTATAGCACTCAATACTTAGTCGGGGCTCCTTTTGCCTCAATAACTGCAGTAATGCGGCGTGGCATGGACTCGATCAGTCTGTGGCACTGCTCAGGTGTTATGAGAGCCCAGGTTGCTCTGATAGTCGTCTTCAGCTCCTCTGCATTGTTGGGTCTAGCGTATTGCATCCTCCGCTTCACAATACCCCATAGATTTTCTATGGGGTTAAGGTCAGGCGAGTTTGCTGGCCAATCAAGGACAGGGATACCATGGTCCTTGAACCAGGTGCTGGTGGTTTTGGCACTGTGTGCAGGTGCCAAGTCCTGTTGAAAGGTGAAGTCTGCATCCCCATAAAGTTGGTCAGCAGCAGGAAGCATGAAGTGCTCTAAAACTTCCTGGTAGACGGCTGCATTGACCCTGGACCTCAGGAAACAGAGTGGGCCAACACTGGCAGATGACATGGCACCCCACACCATCACTGACGGTGGAAACTTTACACTGGACCTCATGCAACGTGGATTCTGTGCTTCTCCGCTCTTCCTCCAGACTCTGGGTCCTTGATTTCCAAAGGAAATGCAGAACTTGCTTTCATCAGAAAACATAACTTTGGACCACTCAGCATCAGTCCAGTCCTTTTTGTCCTTGGCCCAGGCGAGACGCTTCTTGCGCTGTTTCATGTTCAAGAGTGGCTTGACACACGGAATGCGACACCTGAATCCCATGTCTTTCATGAGTCTCCTCGTGGTGGTTCTTGAAGCGCTGACTCCAGCTGCAGTCCACTCTTTGTGGATCTCCCCCACATTTTTGAATGGGTTTGTCGTCACAATTCTCTGCAGGGTGCGGTTATCCCTAGAGCTTGTACACTTTTTTCTACCACATTTTTTCCGTCCCTTCGCCTGTCTGTTAATGTGCTTGGACACAGAGCTCTGCGAACAGCCAGCTTCTTTAGCAATCACCTTTTGTGTCTTGCCCTCCTTGTGCAAGGTGTCAATGATTGTCTTTTGGACAGCTGTTAAGTCAGAAGTCTTCCCCATGATTGTGGTGCCTTCAAAACAAGACTGAGGGACCTTTTAAAGGCCTTTGCAGGTGTTTTGAGTAAATCAGCTGATTAGAGTGGCAGCAGGTGTCTTCTATATTCAGCCTTTTCAGAATATTCTAATTTTTTGAGATACCAAATTTGGAGTTTTCATTAGTTGTCACTTATGAATATCAAATTTAAATGTAATGAACATTGGAAATACATTGGTCTGTGTGCATTGCATGAATATAATGTACAAGTTTCACATTTTGAATGGAATTACTGAAATATTTTCAACCTTTTGATGATATTCTAATTTACTGGCCAGCACCTGTAGTGCATGAAGAGCACAGATAGCATTTAAACCTGACAACCTAAACACAAACTCAGGGATCCCAGCACTAAAAATACTAAATAACAGAGAGAAGTAGCCAGAGGTCATGTGTCAGACTGTAAAATCTACACCTCAACACCATTATTATAAGTACAATGGGAGCATGGGGAAAACGAAATTGAGCCAAAGCAGTAAGTAGAGTGACTGGTCAAAGAGAAGATACAGGTAATAGCTTCTTATAGTAAAAGCTCTTCGGAGACCAATATGTTTCATCTTGCTTCAAATTTAGCTGGATATTGCTATTGCCTAATGGCATGAATGTCCTCAGTCTGATTCCCAGCTGGAATCTTATGCATGAGTTTTCTCTGCACCGGTTTCCTCCCTTTGACCAAAAATGTGCACGTTTGCAGAGTTGTTTGTCTCTCTGCGTAGCTAAGGTGGACAAGTTGTCTAGGTGACACCTCACCTCTCAGCCAGGGACTGATGGAAATAGGAAACAGATTTCTGTTGATTCAGAAGATGGTTTTAAGCACATTAGCAAAAGATAATTATAACTCTTCACTATTTGAATTGTGCATCTGAAAATCAGGGTTCTGTGGTAAAGTGGCTAAAAGGTTCACTGGTATCAAATACTTTCATAAAAACCCTGAAATGAATAACCATCCCGCATGGATGTGGTAACATTTATATGTCTAATCTGTGAATGAAAAGTAAAGCCCTGCTGAAAAAAATAAGAATAGACCAGCATATGTTGTGTTTTGGTCCTGGTGCTGTCCAGAAGTGCAATGCTAGTCCAGCATGGGATGCATGGGACACACTAGCGTTCAAAGCAGGTCCACCAGCTAAACCAGCACCAATGCACAACACAGGCTGGTGACACCTATGCAGGTCTGTTTATTTCAGCAGGGAACTCTTCTATACTGCCACTCCAGCAGCTGATTTACTTTCCATTGCAGCCATGTCTACTGTTTATGACGGTGACAACAGGAGACTTAAGCCACTCCAGTGGAAATAAGAATGACTGTACAACTTATTAAATGTGTTACCAATTACAAACTGTTAGTTGTGGTTAATTACACACACATTTTAATTTTCATCTAAATCAATCAATAAAGGAAGTAAGTTTGAACCCGCAAAAAGTTGGGAAGTTTGTGAATTTTGTGGCGGAGAAAAGACAAACAATGAAAGAAAGAGCAGAAAGACTAATGGCTGGATATCACAGCATGTCCTGCTTCTGCTCCCTTCTGCGTGTGCCACAAATACACTTTTAGATTGGCTCTTCCACTGAAACGTTGCACCTCTGAACCTCCTGAAAACAGACTAATGTGTTGGCAGGTTATATATTTATAATGCCATCAAAAAAATATTATTACACAACCCTGCTGCAAAATATGTAATAAAAGAAAACTTTTTAAGGCAGTTCTACTAAATATTAGGTCTGTAAAATTATATGGATACAACCTAGAATCCATGTCTGTGGCTGTAGATGTTGCGATGTGAGGGTTAATGTGGAACAGCTGAGTATAAATGATAAAACCTCACAACGGTGTTTCAGATCTGCTGCAAACAAGGGCACAAAACCACGTATGTCCTGTATGTTCAGCTCTAATCTGAACTGGAAAGGTCAACATGTGAATAAACATCGACAGGATGGCCGGTAATTTACATCCATTCGAGATGAACTGCCTCTACCAAGCATGACATAAAAATGGCATCTGTTTAATTCAACAACAGGGTTAATAATAAGTCTAATCCTGAACTTTTAGCCATTTATCGTCCTTTCTATTAAGCTTTGAGGTTGATACATACAACAAACAAGGAATGTGTGACGTGAAAAGTGATTACAATCCAGTTTTCATTTCTAACACAGGTTTATAAAGCATCCAATTCAAAGCTGCAAAACCGCTGCACGCCCCTCTGCCTCACAGACATACTTCCACATGAGCAAACCACAAAAAAATAAAATAAAATAAACATGACAATTTCCTGGAAGGTAAAATGGTGAGGACAAGCTATCCAACAAAACTCATGTATCATTCATCCCATTTGTAAAACTTTCAAGGAGGTAGGATAGGATGAACCAGGAGAAGAGGAGAAGCGTGGTGCCAAAAAAGGAGCGAGTGATGAAAATGGAACTCAAATTGAAAACCAAAAAAGGAAGCCAGACCAGACGTAACAACAACAAACCAGACAGAGAAGAGCAGCTGGTGAGACAACGGGATGAGAAGGAGGGACGGGTGCAAATGAGAAGTGAATGAAACAGTGAGTGACAGACAGTCCCAAGTGGGTTGGAAATAAAAACAAGGAAGGAGTCTCTTTCTATGCTGTGAGGCACAAAATGTTGCTCCGATGTACAGACACAGCTTCGAAAGAAGAAAGGAAAAACTCTTTGACGACACCCATCCGGCCCATTCACAAGAATAGATAATATACAGAGAAGGTGTGGAGGCTGCAGAAACCCAGAGTGATTAGTGATGTGACAAAACTCTGTAGCTATAACTAAATGAGATAGAAGACAATTGAGGAAATGAAGTTAATTTTACACATCTAGGTTATAGAAACCCAATAGTAGAGTATCAATAACCCGGATCTGTCTGCAGAGGGTTTCTGATGATTGCAGGGTTTGTGCTCTCTGTCTAAGAGACCAGTTATGAGGCAAATCCTGAGCAACAAACTGTGCAAGCTCCTGATTTGAAATTAGCAAGTAAAATGCGTTTCCACAGAAGTCGTATTTCGGTCTTTCTCTTTTAGACGATACTGTGTGACAGAAATTCTTCCTCGTGAGAATTTATTTCTGAGGAGTTCCCAAAAATATCCAGCTTATAGGTTTGACTGACAAAGCCGGCTAGTTGTGGTTTTAATTATGACAGGATCAGCAGAAGAAGCCAGCCTGTGATTGGACAACAAAACACTGGCCTTAACAATGAAGGTGGTGATTTTATTCACACTTGCAGCTAGAAGTCAAACATTTGTGACAGCTGTTGCCTGAATCATGGGCTTTTTCAGAATATCCAAATTGTCATGCATGATTTTAATAAATGGGAAGGAGGTGGCTGGAAGCCATGATAAAGGCAAACATTAGCTAGTCAGCTGTCAGGGCAACGGAAAGATGCATTAAAATTAGTTTTGGGAAAATGTCAACAAATCGTCCATTTTGGAGGTCCTGGAGATTGCCAAACAAAGACTTTCAGATCGGGCTACCAACAAAAAGGAAGCAGAACACAGAATGTTAAACAGGAAGTTCTCATACAAACTGTCCAAAAGTGAGCTCATTCTCAGAGTGGGGTGAAAAATGAGGATACATTTTCCCAGGAATGAAACAGAACAACACTAGAGAAACACAATCATCTGTCTTTTTATAAAGTACACCTGCTCACTAACACAAAAAGCTAATAAACCAATCCAATGGCAGCAGCTCAATGCTGCTAAAGAGACCTCAAACGTGGAATCAGAATAAAGAAGAAAACATATTTAAGATAGTCTGAATGTGGCCTGGTTGTTGGTGACAAATGGGCATGGGAAAGAGAAAATCCAGTGAGCAGCAGCTGTGTTGATGGCTTGTTGGTGTCCGAGGTCAGAGTAAAATGGGCAAATAGACTCTAGTTGATTGAAAGGACACAAAAGCTCAAATAGCCACTTGTTACAACCAAACTCTGCAGAACAGCATCCCAGAACCTGGATCACATGACAACACCTGGTGTCACTCCAGAGTGCTATAAACAGGAAACTGATGCTACGATTCACACCAGATCATCAGAACTGAAAAAGAAATTTGAAAAAACACCTGGAGTCATTGCTTCAGTCTGCTGCTGGTGGTGTAATGTGTGGGGAATGTTTCTTGGACTGTTTTGGGCTCCTTGCCAACCGAGCCTGGTTTAAACACAACAGACCATCTGAGTGTTGTTGTTGACCATGCCCGTCCCTTCATGACCACAGTGGATCCATCTTCTGAAGGCTGCTTCCAGCAGAATAAAGCAACATGACACAAAGCTCAAATCTTCTCAAACTGGTTTCATTACCAGTGGGTTCACTGGACTCCAACTAGCCTACAGTTACCAGATCCTAATCCAGTCCAGAACCTTTGGAATGTGGTCGGATGGGGGATTCACACCATGGGTGGAACGTTATGATGTCATGTCAATATGGACCATAATCTCAGATGAATCCCATTTTTGGTTATTTTTTAAAACACAGGAAAGGTTTCTTTTTACCTTGCTGACAGTTTTGTTTGCCGACTGCAAAACATCCTCAGAGCTGACGCTGATGGTGGCGTCACTTCCTACTCTGAGGATGTTTTGCAGTCGGCAAACAAAACTGTCAGCAAGGTAAAGAGAAACCTTTCCTGTGTTTTAAAAAATAACCAAAAATGTAATTAAAAACTAGACACAGTAAAAACATAACAAATAACTCTGATGAATGTTTCTAGCAGATGGTTCATTCTCTGCAAAGGTGGTGAACAAAAGCATTTCTGAAGGCAACAAGAAGCCCAACCCAGTCTTACAAAGGTTCACCTAAGAAAGAAGCCAATAGCGTTGTTTCCACTACCGGAACGTCAGGGTAGATTTACAGGAACCTCCCAACATGTGCGTGTCTCCACTTGACCGGGCCAGTCGAACGGCCGTTTTCAGGAACCTTCTGAGTACCTGCTCAGAGGTGAGTACTCAAACCAACAGATTCTCACACCCAAGGTGTCAAAATATAACGCGTGACCAAGCCTCAATATATGACGATTCGGGATGCCCCAGCGAGTCAAGAGATGACGATCAGGGACACGCTGGTTCACGTGGCTCCGCTGGCGTCACTGTTTATTGTGAGCGGTCACACAGACATTATTCGACTATTTAACCTTCCCCTCGCCCCAATCCTAACCTTAAGGTCCATAAACTGTGACCTTAAGGTTAGGATTGGGGTGAGGGGAAGGTTAAGTAGTTCACAAGTAGTTCTAATGTCCGTCTCACCACCGGCGTCGGATACCGATGCTCTGGGACGCTGCGTCAGCTGTTTGTCCCTGATCGTGGTCTCCTGACGCGCTGGGGCGTCCCGAACCGTCATATATTGAGGCTTGGTCACACGCGTCATATTTTGACACCTTGGGTGTGAGAAGGTGTTGTCCGAATGGCTCGGTGGAGTAGCTGAGCGTAACCTTTGGTTAACTCACACTGATTGGTTGTAACTCAGACACAACACCTGAGAGGACTGGGACATCCTATCGTCTGGTCAATTTCCCCATCCCAGTAACTACCATGGAGTTCCGGTAACGGAAACACAGCTACTGTGTGAATATGGGAGAAGGAGAAATCACAAAGAACTGATGCTTCCTGCATAATGACTCTCCGAGGCAACAAGAACAAGTGGCCATCATGGAAAGAACTATCCAAGACAAAGTCTCAAATATGAATATATAAAGTCCCATTAGTTGTCACACACACCGATGTGTGTGGGAAATTTGTTCTCCGCATTCGACCCATCCCCTGGGGGAGCGGTGAGCTGCAGATACAGCCGCGCTTGGGAAACATTTGGTGGTGTAACCCCCCAATCCAACCCCTTAATGCTGAGTGTCAGGCAGGGAGGACTTGGGTCTCATTTTTTCTAAGTCTTTGGTATGACCGGACCAGAAATTGAACCCTGATCACTCTACCACTAGGCCACTGATCTGGTAAATATATGGTCTAGACTAGGACCTGACATTATCCGAACTCATTCAAATGTCTGCTTGAATAAATACACCCTTTCGTGGAAAGAAATTACCAAATTTGAGTAATCGTGGTTGGATAAGGCTGCACTTAAGGGCAATATAAAGGAAGGAATAAGAGCAAAACAAAAACAGCCACTGGGAATCAGACAGGAATGATCAAGCTGTCATCCTGGCCTTGCAGAGCTAAATGTGGTTCTTGCAACAACAAAAAAATGAGGAAGGGATCAGCAAAAGATCCTAAAAACATAAACACTAAAGAAGGAAAGTTTGAAAAATAGACTTTAAAGTGGGCATACACTCGTTATTTCTATAAACTTTGCCTTTCAGGTTGCTATCTTTGCACAAAAAGCTCTGCCACTCCTGTTCAGGAAGTACAAGTTATACAAAGGTATGGCGGACGGAAAACGGCGGGATTCTGGATTATTACTCATTGATAATCATGACATGCAAATCTATTAACTCTTCTTTTTGGATAAATAATGCAGCATTGATGTGTTTTCTCCACAAATAACAAAAGCCTGAAGATGCTGTGGAGTTGCTGTTGCTGTTGCTGTTGTTAGTGAACTAGACCAAATTCTTGCTTTGCAAAGTTTGGTCTAGGAACGCTCCATTGGAACCTCTGCAGCCCCTAGAAGCATTCTGGCTGGCCAATCACAGCTCTCTAGAGGGGTTTCAAACACATAGAGAGCTGTGATTGGTCCATAATGGTGGGCCAATCATAGCGCTCTATCTGCTTTGTGAAGTAATCACTGTGCTTTTTCCGCTTTGTAGGCCAATCAGGGCCCTCTATTCATCTGGTAGGCAGGATGATGCAAAAGAGTGGAACAAGATGGCGACAGCTCGTTTGAAATGGCTTTTACATCAATTTTGGACTATTTGGACTTGGGCTTTATTAGAATCAGGAGCAGATAGATGTTTTTAAGTTCTTTTTTTTTTTTTTTTAGAAAAAATGATGTATTTTTGCCTTCTTCAACAGCAGATCGCCTCGTTTACAGACATCTGTTGCAGTGAGTATGTCACGTTTATTGTCCAGTAGCATGCGGAGATTGTTTGAAAGACAACAGTAGTACCCGCCCCACGACCAAGAGCCGTGAGTGAAGCATTGCCAGACTAAATTATGTATTTAGTTAGTCTGGCTTGCCAGGCTAAACGGGTAGCTAGCCAAAACGTGCTCTACTCCCTTCTAGTCGCTAAATCAACACAGCCTTCTGTGGTCGCTAATGCAGGAGTAGACGACCATTTTCATGTTCTGCATGCATGTAAAACTCGGTGATTGATAATATTTCAAAAGGAACAGTGAGCATCTGCCACTTAAAGTACCTTTAAAAAGCACCTCAAACTACATCTTAAAGGTTCCCAGACGTGTTTGCATTCTCACTTATTCTTATTTTTTGTTTGTCTATTTTAATGGACTGTTTCTATCTGACTGTTTTTAAACTGTATAGTGTTACTTGATTTACGTAGTTATCTTGTTGACGGACTACAGATGCAAATTAGCAACTATGCTATAATCTGGCCCATTTACGATTGATACAACGTATTTGATTGTTTATTAATGTGCATTGTCCTGAATAAAGAATTGAAATTGAAATTGAAAAGAAGTTTAGAAGTTGTAGAAAGTTAAGAACCAAGTGGTGTTATAGTGGTCATCAGCAAACTTGGAGAATGGCGCATTATCAGGGAAAGAATCTGAAATCTGTCCAGAGGAGAATGAGTTCTACCGGGTTCATGTATGATTTAAAAGAAAGCGAATGCAAGCTAAGGCTATTTTTGAAGAAGCTCTGAGTTTTACTTTCTGCAGCAGAACTCCAGATGAAAACTTATATAAATAAAAAGATCTGGTGTTGGGCAGCCTAGGGTGATGCTGAGAGTTTTTTTCAAGAATCCCAACATAAGAGGAGACAGTTAAAAGTAGCACTCTCTGCCTCGGTTGGCAGTGCGCTGCTTTCCAATACCCAGCTGTGTTTGTTTGCTGTGACAGCAGGCAACAAGTCTACATGCTCACTCAATATTACCAACATCACAGCATAATTAGAGAGGAGTGCACTATTAAAACGGTTGTCTGGTGCCAAATCATTAAGTTGCATTTAGCATCTGTCAAACTGTTTTTATATATAACTAAATTCTTCAGTGGCCGTCAATAGTATATAATTAAATAAAAAAGTGTGTGTGTCACCAAAAACTCCTGCAATTTTAATGTGTAAAATAACATGTTTCAAATGATCGTTTTCTTCAATTAAAAGATTAAATTAGTGGGTATAATTACTATCATCAACCAAATGGCTTCGTTTCTAATACCCCAAGAAAGCCCAACGGAGACTGAGTGGTTAAATGTGATCAGGTCCAATCATATGTCCATTCACAAATGTGTCATGGATCAAACTCAACAAGGTTCACAGGAGCAGGTGAGGGTTTCTGAATGCCAAACAGCCACTGCTGTTCAGACAGATGTTAGATGCACTGATATCTGAAATCTCTCCCACCTTCTAAAGCACAGCCTCCTGCTGACAGCCATCAGTCTCACTACACAGGAGCTCACTAATTAATTAGAAGAGCCAAGCATAGTAATGTTTGTCATTTTTGTTAATATGATGCAAAATACATCTGCAAATCAAATAATACCGTCTTTAAAACTTCATGGAAGAGTTCAAATCTAAAGGTTTTCCCAGGAAAACGGCATTGACACAACTAGATTGTTTAATGCAAATGACTCTATAAACAGCACAAAAGGCAAAAAGGTGGCAGAAGCAAGAGTTTTAATAGCAAAATTCTTCAAGAGAGCTTAGATAACAGGGAGCTAAACAGAAGCTTAACAATGACTGCGTATGCAGAGCTATTAAAAATAAAAACTCAATCCACTGATTGCCAAAGCTAAAATACCAAAAGCAACATTCGCCCAAAACGTCTTGTCTATTAACCTATGAATCATAACCGCAGCTGGCACGGGCCCACTTGCAACTGACACGTGAAGCTTCAGGCAAGCACTTGTTCTTATAGAAGCTGACACCATCAAAGAGTACACTCTGAAATATCAGCAATGAAAGCTTTGGACATGGACTGGCCCGTGGTAGCGTTGGCTAAAATGAGCATTATACATTGTTCAGTTCTTACCTAGAAAGGAAAATTCAGCCTGCACAAGCTTGCAGCATGCTATAGTAGACTTAGTATTTTAGTGTGAAGCTTCTAATATTTTTATGGGATTCTATGTAAATGTTATGAACAATTAATATTTTATTGAGAAATCTCTTTAAGATGCCTCAGTTTGAAAAAAATCCTTCCAAGGCCTTGACCATGGTGGATTGCTGTCATTTTATAAGGCTTCAGTCACCAAACCTTTTGCTAGTTTAAGTGTAGGGATAAATATATTGTTGCTTTGAGGCTTAATATATTACCTTTACTTATGACCAGTAAGCTAAATATAGAATATCAACCTGCTTGGTCTTTGGAGGTGTAATCAGAAGATTCTAGGATTATTTGCTTTTTCAGGGATCAACACACTCCGTCTCAATTCAGACAGAATCAAGTTTATAAAAAATAAGAAATTTATTTTCTAAACAAATAAATACATGACAAGTTAACCAAGACTACTGTGATGGATGAATCTAAGTGGATGGGATGTGATGTATGGTGATTGAATGGTGTGTGTTTATCAGAACCTTGTATCTAGAAGAAGTGAGTTCTGGGTGTGAAAAAGAAATTTGGTTTGCATTAAACTATGAAGTTGGTTCTTATCAAAACAGCATCAGACGCAATCATGTTGTGTTCTACATACCCCTGAGGAGACTCCGTTTCGGACCCGAGATGTCGGGGGTCGAGTAACCCCAAGGTGCCGAAGTTTGTAGAAAAGGCCGCAGTCCGACCAGGTCGGTCCAGAGTCATCTCCCAGATCGCAACAGTTGATGAAATCGTGTGCGTCTAGAGCAGCTGTTTCTGAGTAGCTGAAGGAACCGTTTTGCTGTGTCAGCTGTAGGCAGCTTTTAGCTTGCCGAAAGCTTGTCAAGAGATGCGGTGGCTAGAGAGTTTTCCTCCAATGGCCAGTCAGATAGCTCAACTAACAGGATGCTGAATCTCACAGAATGCTGGAATGCAGGAATGATGAAATGATGAATCAATCCCCAGTGATTCTGTTTTAATATTATCATATTATGATTTACTTGGCCAATCGGGACATGCCATGTTAAGGGGTGTTAACAACAAACCCTCAGAACATCACACCTTCTTTCAGATACAGGATGCTCTGATTTGTGGCTTAGAAGATAGCTATGTGCAGTGACGTTACTTTTACTTTAATTTATCTCTAAGGAACATTGTGTCTGAGTGTAGATAATGATTCACTTGTTAAACCAAACATTACTGATCATCATAATAATATTCATTTCAACTTCAGTAATTCAAGCACAGATTAATCAACCTTATTCATTTAAGCACAGATTAATCAAAACATTATTATTATTCATCAATCATTATCGTTCATTCAACCAGTTCAGTCCTTTATTATGTGCAGGGCAGCCTAGATATGCAGACAGGCTTGGCAGAGAAGAACCTTGAAAAGGGAACATGATGTTGACAATATGTTATCATGTGTTCAGAGCTGCAGAATCTTCTGGGCTTGTTGGAAGGTAGAATGTAAAATCCACCTTAGAGAATGTAATTTATGTCTGTAGATGATTGGTGGCATGTAGGTCAATCTCTAGGTGAAAATGACCATTCCTGGACGTTACATAAGTAAACAATGCATTACAAATATGCTGTAGAACCCATGAGGCTTTTCCTGTTTAAAATTAGACATTTTTCAGATTGGAGTATTTTTTATTTATTTTTATTTTTTGCATTAATCAATGTGGTTTAAGGCTAGTGATATACTTGCTTTTAAAAGGGATACTGTGCAACGTTTTCATATTTTTAAATAATTTTCTTGAGCCAGTATGTGCTAAAATAACCCTTTACAGGGTTAATTAAATGTTACTCAGACCTGTAGCCAGAATATTACACTTGCAAATTGAGAGTGGCAGTCCAGTTTCTGTTGGACTTTATAAAGTGGAGCTGACATGCCTGGTGCTGGAGTCTGCTTCCAGCACATTTCCTGCATGTTTTAGATCAGGGGTTCCCAAATTGGGGGTTGGGACCCACAAGGGTGTCTCCACAAGATTACAGGTGGTCCCCACAATTTTGTCTTTGCGGCAGTTGTGGTTAGCAAGATCTTAATTGTAAAAGAAGAAGAAAATATAATTTCTATAGCGCCTCTCAAGATAAAAATCACGAGGCGCCTAAAATTACATTTATAAAATCCCAGTAACACACTACAGTATAATCAGAACTTCATTTATAAGTTATGACTCTGTATTTCTGTATAAAGATGGAAAATGATCAAATTTAATGTGTGTATGCATGTAGGAGTTGGGGTTGTGGGACCCTGCTTGTCTTAGACATGAGCAAGAGGGTCCTCAAAGAAAAAAAATGGGAACAACTGTTTTAGATCATGAACACAACTAATTTGTTTGATTTAGTGAAAAATTACTCTTGTAGACACAAATAAAGCCTGAGGAGACATTTCAGCCTTTAGATTAAGGTGTTAAAAAGACAAACACACAGCAAGGAGATAAGTTTCCCTTTTTCTTTGACTAGTTGGTGCTAAAAGCAAACCAAAAGTGCCTCCCAGTGGAGACTTAACAGAAACACAGAATATAGAATATAACAAGGAGTTTTAAAGAAGAACATGGACAACAAGGAACAATACATGTTACATTGCAAACGAACACGTCTAAAGAACCACCTGCGCTTCAATCCATCGAGACTAAACTGCATGTAGTACTGGAGGATTCCACTAGAGGGCACAGTAGAGAACTCAGCACAGATCAGTGCCGTATTTTTAGGGTAAAAATAAAACAAACATGGCTACAACAGAAGGGATCAGCAGCTGGTTCAATTTTAGATCATGACAAAAAAAAAGGCAGCGGCAGTATGAGTAGCATACTGCTGATGGTATATAAGACCTCTAAAACAGACGTGGTGTGACAATGGTGAGTATGTCCATGTGTTTTGCCAACGACACACTCTTCAAACTGGTTACTCACATAGTGCAACTTGCGAAAGCTTTGAGTTAAATTCAGGGGATGCACACAAACAATGCTTCAAACAAACGCAAGGTGCACAAGGCAGCTATGATAAACACACGTACACACGATTCAAAGCAGGTACATTCTCAGCATAAGGGCTGAAACATACACGCATTTTAACTGTACATACGCATATTTAAAATGACCGCCTTGCGTAACTTGCGTTGATTTGAAGCATTGTATGTGCTGCATGACCCCCCCCCCCCCCCCCCCCCAAATTTAGCACGAAGCGTTCGAGTAATCAGCAGGCGGAGTTGACATAACGAGCAAGACACACTCACCATGGTCAGTCTGTCTCTGGTTTAAAGGTCTTTCATGTTATGTACGATACCGCTGCTGCCTTTTGTTTCTGCCGTGATGTCAACATTAACCAGTAACACCATGTTTATTTTGGTTGTACCTACAAACCTGGCTCTCTATCTGGTCTGAGTATCCTAAACCCTTCTTTCTACTGCACTTGAAAGCGTCACAAATTGGCCGCAGTAAGCTGCCGTTATAGTGGGTAAGTTCCTTTCCACCAGCAGCAAAGTGTAACGTTTTGGATGCGCCCCTGAAGCAAGATGACGCTGTCATTACGTTTGGAGTCTATTTTTTTACACACTACACTCCCAAAACACTCAAACTCCCCAGTTTACATCGTGCCAGACAGGAAGTCAAGCACAGAAGCAATGTAAATCATCTGAAAACTTAAAAAATAAATAAGTCACATACAGGTAAACATATGTCACTTCCTGTTAAAACCCCTGTAGCTGACGTAAACAGAACAGAAAATAAACCATAGACATTTTTGATGCATCCAGCTGTCTTTCTCCTTGCTTATTAGTTTGAGTGGACTTCTAAAATCATGTGAGGTGTTGCAATTCTCCCATGATTATGTGACGTCACAGGATCAGCTGTGTGGAACGCTTTGGCTCTGATTTGGCATCAGAATTGCTCCTGGTTGGGAATGATCTTGCTGGTTATACGCCACTATGACGTTAGAAGACAACTTTCATGGCTGGTAGAAAAAAGGGGTTGGACTGCTTAGACTAGCGTGCTAGCCATGATCAGAATCAATCTCAGTTTCTCAAAACCCATGTTGCTCCATGCGCCCATGCTGCAAAAAGTCTGAACTATTTCTTTAAGAGATTTTAGTTTAAAGTAATCTTGTTTATGCAAGTGATGCTGAATCATAACTTCCTCAGGGGAAATAATCCCAGCAAAGAGAACAACGCATATAAAGATATCAAAGGAAGTGAGGCAGAGGAAAACATTTTATAAGACACGTTTTCTTCAGACGAACACATTGTGTGGCTGCCAGACCTTGGTGGTTACATAGAAAATACACATTTTAAGGATGATGACATGAATGCAAGAAAACGATGTCTAACAAGATTAATAATGTTTGTGCTCTGTCGCAGTGCTGCATCAATAACAGGTGTCTCATCATAGAAACAAGCTTTATTCATCTCAGTCACACCTAATTATTTTGTACATTAAGCAGCTGTGTTTAATGTGGATTCACACCAGTGAGCAGCTGACATTTTTCCCAAAGTAAGTGGTCCGAAGTCTACAAAGTGCTTAATTGTCGTCTCAATTCCTCCCACTTCATCTAGAGCATGCACACACGCACACACACACACACACACACACACACACACACACACACACACACACACACGCACACGCACACACACACACACACACACAACATAGGCCCTGAAATGACTACAGTAAGATGTATTAACACAAATAAATGCAAATAAAAACATGTCTTCTGAGGTTGTTTTCATATGTAGTCTACCAGGACCCTCTCAGGGATATCAGGGCTAGAGATCGCCGCTCTGCTCCAGCCTCCTGGTGCTCTGTGGCTGTTTTACAGAACTGTCATAGAATAAAAATAAGAGTCACTAACAGCAGAGCCCAGAAGAGCACCTCGGAGACTTCCCAAGATGCTGGTAGCAGAACTACCTCCATCCACAGCAGGGAAGTGGCAGTCTTTCACTGCTCCATTTATTTTAAAGTGGAATCTCAAATATAATACAAACAACACAATGCCTGCATTGTACCACTGTTCTGTTTCAGCACGGATCATTTCCTTCCTATGTGTCGTAATGACATCAACAAGCAATCGAGGCGCGGTTACCTTACTGGTGATTCTAACGCTGCGAATGATATTATGTAGTGAAGCGTGCTCTGTACTTCACACTTCTGTCATTTAAGGGACCTGGAAGTGCGGCGGTGAGTTTGGGACAGCTTTGAAGGTAGAATAGGTGACCTGCCCTTCTGGGCTGAACAAGCACAGAATGACTCCGACGTCTTTAAATTTTAAACACACAAATCTAAAGAGAATGAGCCAAGGTGAAGTAGATCCAGGTTTGAAGCTTTGCCAATGTGATAAGTGGTCATCTCCCCTTTAATCAATTACATTTCATACCACATAATTAAAATGCTATGCCTTCTTTTCCAGACGTCAGTCTGCCTGATGTGTGTTCTCAATGAGACAGTTCATGAATAGTCTGCAATTATACAGATGGGATTATTTTTAACTTTTAGAAGTCTTATTCAAATTCAAAAATACTTTATTAATCCCAGAGGGAAATTAGAGATTATTATGGTAATAATCCTAAATTTGCAACAGCATCTTGAGATGTAGCATCTCAGTCAGACCCAAACAGAAATTCTCATTTGAAAGTCGGATCAAACATCTGACTTTATAAAAGTTTGGTGTCTTTCGTTTTTCTGGCCAAACCCTTAATTTGTTTACAGTGATTAGAGGGATTAGGCTGTGATCTTTAATATTTTTATGCTAAACTGATTTCCCACAGCCACAGAGAAATTTTGAAGAACAGCGACCAAATGAAGCATAAGGTGACACTCAATCATTGTCTGGATTAATAATTTGACTTAATGACTTTATTTAAGCTTGGAAATTGGCAAAATATACTTGTTCCATATTAGAGGTGGAGAGATAGTTTGGGTCTTTTAAAGCGGGTTTCTGTGGAAACAAGTAAAACAAAAGAAAAATACATCTATCTGAACAACCTCAGTTTGAAGAAATGGGGATTAGTCTGGATTTGATTGCCAATTTTTCTAATTTGAAATCTATTTTAACTCATTCACTGCCAGCCATTTCCTGATAAGTAAAGCTCTTTGCTGCCAGCGTTTCTCACCATTTTTACAGTTTTTTAAAGAATCACAAAACGTTGAGCGCTAGGATGATGTCAACGCCAAAACTAACAAAACAAAGAGGAGACTCACCTCTTATATCAGGACGAATCGGAGCGTTTCGAGCGTTATCTGTTCTTTCACAATCCGTTGTCGAATTGTGATCGGAAGAAGCTTTTTCAGTTTGTGCTTCACTTTTTTTACAGCAGCGGTCCAAAACGATCTCCTAACACATGGAATTTCTGCTTCCTGATCATGTGGTGTGTGACGTATGCGGATGAAGATCAGCTTCAGAGCTGGGATGTTTGTTCTCACGGTGCGGGGGCACAGTAAAAAATGCAAATGACGACTATTATTCAAATCCGCCACTTGAAGGTAACCCTGTAGTGTGTATGACTGTTACTAGCCACCTGTGCCACCCGGACATTTTATAGAATGAACCAGTGAAACATGATGGCTTAGATTCCAAATACTTGCTATTAAACTTGTTGGTAACAGTTTACAATAAAGGACACAAAATTGTGCTTCATTACTAGAGAACAACTTAGGAGGTAATGGGTAATGTACCAGGGACTACTGGGTAGTTAACCAGTACTTACTGGTAAAAACACCCATCAGTTTTATTCATAGACTAAATGGTTAGTGATTACTGAACAGAGGAATTAATCCTAAAGTAAAGGGAAGCCTCCTCCCAAATTTTTAATGGGGAATGAACCATTTCTTACTCAGTAAGTAAGTAATGAGTTACTCTCAGTAGGTACTTGGGAGGAAGCTTCACTTTACTTTAGGGCTGGGACGTAATTTTGGGGGGGGGGGACGGGTGGGACATGTCCCCCCCACTTTTTCAAAAGGCAGTTTTGGTCCCCTGCACTTTTTTCCGTCCCAAAACAATATTACGCTCCATTAAATGGATTTGATTGAGCACTAGGACCGAAACGGAAACCGGTTTCCTATTAGACCCGCCCAAAAGCTAATCTATTGGCTCTGTTGATACTTGCTAACGTATTATTGGCTGTTGCTGCTGTCACTCCAAGTTGTAAACAGTCAGAACGTGCTCACGTTGTTTTGCTAGTTTGGAGCCGCTAGGGAACACCGGTACTGAGTCACATCGTCAACTAGACGCTGTGTAATATCAGAGCTCAGCTCAGCTTCCATTACATAACATTTGAACAACTGTTCGGCAGCATGTCAAGAAAACGAAAAGTGGATATAAGAGACTTCTTTCAAAGTCAAAACGTAAGTTGGAACATGTGACACCCCTGCATTAAGCTCAGACTCACCTCCTCCTTCACAAACATACTCAAAACTAACTTTTACAAACTCATCTCCTCCACATAACTGACTCCTCAGACACAATTTATTCGTATTATTATAATTATTATTTTTTTATTATTATTACTATTATCATCATAATTATTATTACTAGTAGTAGTAGTAGAAGTGTAACTTCAAAACTTTTATCATTTAACTTTATTGTAAACGTATCTATTGCAATGTATATGTTCACATTAAAAAGCTCTGAAAAATGAACAGTATCATCATCGTCAACAGAGATTTTTTTAAGCTTAATGTCAAAGATGTACACTTTTCATTAGATTTATCTTATTTTTTCCATTTATTTTTTGTGTGTTGAAATGCAACAACTGTTTAAACACTTTTAAGGGAAAAAAACATATTTAATATGTTTTATACACTCAAATTGGTAATGAATAATTTACACATTATATTAATAATAATTGTGAATCATACTAGAACCATCCTGTAAAAATTTCTGTTTGTTCCATTCCAAAATCTCCCACTGTTTATAGTTCATGCATCTTTTTTTCAGGTGACCGACAGAGATGCAGGAGGAGAGACCGGTGAAGGTACAGCAGGGGAGGCTGTAGGAGATGGAGGACGAGAGCCTGGAGGAGATGGAGCAGAGGCTGGAGGCTCACAGGTGAGGTTGAAATAATGAAGATACGATAGACATAAAATTGATCATTGTGACAAATGTTAGGGTGATGATCATGTGTAAAACATTAGTTCAGCATGTCCTCTAACACAGCAAATGAACAAACGGACAGATCTCAGGAGGGACCGTTTATGTATAAATAATTTTTATACTTTTGACTATAGGCCTGGGAAAGTAACAAATTTTGCTGGACGATATATTGTCCAACAAATTGTTGATGATAAACGATATCATTGTCAACTAGGGCTGGGCGATATGGCAAAAATAGAATATCACGATTTTTCGAATATTTTATCACGATTTCGATTTTATCACGATTTTTTATCCATGAATAGCACAACTTCAATTGCGTATTAAAGAAGAGAAACATTGAATAAATAAACATTTATTCATATTAGGGATAATCAACACAGTGCTAACACACTTATATTTTAAACTCACACCAGAGATGATAAAAGCCCTGAGAAACAATTACAAAAATCAGTTTTTCTCGTTTTTCAAGTAACTTAACATAAATTCAAATCGTAAACATATTTAAAGTGCAAACATGTCAATTGCAAACATATTGTGCAAACATTAACTTGTTCAAAATACTATGTAGCTCCCAGTTGCTCATGTAGTGGATAGTTAAGCTCAAATACGGCTCTGATGTGCGGCTGGACCAGAGATCGCTTGTGGTAGCAAAAAACTGCGCATTCTGAATATTTTCTGCAACAAGTCTCTAAATAAAGTAAAATTTTCCAGTGCAGATTGGAGACAACCCATAGAAGCACTGATTTGATCTCATTTCAGAGAAAAATAGAACAGGTTAGATGCACCTAATAAATAAAATTACTAACAAACTCAGGAATCTTTCTTTGCTTCACTGTTCTGGTGCTGAGAATATCACTAATGCGGATCAAAGGAGATACACAGATGAATGCACCTCTTATTATTTGGAAACTACATTTACTGCAGCTGGCAGAGGCAGAGATTGTTTCTATTGATACACGGAGTTTACAGAATCATTTTAAATGTTAATAGGGGAAGACTGCAGGAGGGAGCGGTAAAATACAGGGGGTCCCAGCAAAAACAAGAAACTACGAGTCTGATGAAACCCGCTGGTTTTCCATCACGCAGTCACGGGGCAGCTCCAACGACCCAGTGACCGAGCTCAGTCTGGTACCGACACCGGCTCGGCAGAGGGTGAACGAGCCGAGGCGACGTCGTGCTCTGCTTAAGAAGCGGTGTTATTTTCCTGCTTCAGAAGAAGCGTCCAACGTGTTTTTACGCTTTCTCCGAGACATGTCACGTCGCTAAGTTGTTAGCGCCGCGCGCTAAGGAAACCCTGCGTTCCTCTTCGGAACGAAAACCTCGTTGTCGCTCTCAGCCGCGGCCGAAGCCATGTTTGTTCACACACAAGTGAAAACAAGCTGGGCACTAATATATTACTATGACTCACTCTGATTGGTTAAGGGTCAAACAAAGGCGTGTCATTCGCCGGAGTTAAGTTCCCTTTTCATTCAGAGGCAGAATTTCAACAGCAGAGCTGTGAATCGTGATAAAAAGGTCTCTCAAAAATGACAGACCGTCAGATGTGTAGATCGTAAAACGGTCTAAAATCGTCATATCGCCCAGCCCTATTGTCAACATTATCTAGACCAAAATAACCACTAATATAATGTTAATATATCATAATAATGCAAGTACACCCTTTAAAATGCAACAAATAAACCTTCATTTAACATTGGAATGTCCAGAACCAGAACTTCTAAATGAATAAAAATAACAAACAAAAATTAAATAAAAAAAAGAATCTCACTCCCTGTTAGAAAATGTTGCACCAAAAACAATAAAAAAGACCCAAAACAATAAATACAATGGCCTATCCATTGTCAACAGCCAAAACTGCACTTCAATAATGATAAGAAATAAAAAATAATAGAGTTGTACATTTTTTAACTTTGATATATATATACATAACACCCCCACCCCAAATCCGCACAAGCCTGCTGTGTCCCCCCCACTTCTGAAATCAAAATTTCGTCCCTGCTTTAGGGGACACAAAATCAGTAGGTAATGATTAAGTACTGGGTAGGTAATGAATAGTTCCTCCTCTGTGCCTTAGATAACAACCCATTAGTCCCTGAATAACATTGGTGGGTGTTTTAAAGTGCTAACACCCTCATTAATAAATTTTGAGCTGCATGGGTAAATCACGAGTTGGCGCCATCATGTTTTGGCCGGCCTGTCTCCAAAAATGTCTGGGCAGCACGCCGGACTTTTATATTGTTGTCATTTAATTATGACGAAAAATAATCAGTTTTGAACACTAATGGATTCATTTAACAGGTTTAATGGATTAAAGCAGAAGTTTAGACATTTAAGCATTGTTATTTTTATCCGAACAGCTACTAATATAGCCTAAGAAATATACAGCACTCCATCTATGCAACAAAATTAATCAGCAATAGTAACAAAATTCCTTTTTGCAAAATAAACTTTTAGTTTAGCCCAATTGCACATTTATGCTGACAAGTCATAAATCACATGGGACAACTTTCATGGAACACGGGCTACATCAATAAGAAGCGGGCACCAAGTTGATCATTGCTCACAAATTTCATTTTGTAGCAGTTGTTTTTTTTTTTCCTTAGTTGCTGTTTGTTTATTTATCTATATAATTTTTCAAAGAAATTTGCTGGTCTGACCAAAATTAAATAGTGCTGAAAATGAATTTGGGTTTGAGTTTAAATTACATTTTTTACAGCAATGAAGTTAGGTTATGAAACCCCTAGTGGGAGTGTTTTTGAGAATGTTCTTTTTAAAAAGTAACTGTTAAGGGTTGTTTTAACAGTCATGCATTACATTTCTGTGTAAGTAAGAAAATAGTTACTTGCTTCAGTAACTTTCACACTGCTGGTCAACAGTTTAGGCTCACAGTTGCTCCTGCAGGAATATTCTGAAATCCTGACCAGATGTCTCACACACTGAGCCAGGAATGCTCCAGATAGCTATACCTACCTATACTTTCAGCTGCATATAACCATAGAATTTTGTGTGAATAACCATCAGTTGACATTTTGGGTGGTGTATTTATGAAGCAGCTTTTGAATATTTTTTAGATGAGAGCTGCTGATGTTGATGTATTTGTTGACAGAACTCTACTATCATTTTGGTCTCAAATTATCCAAAAGGTTATCTGTCTTGTACGAACTAATCTCGATTTGGTAAACAGATACTATGAGATACAGTGGTGTGAAAAACTATTTGCCCCCTTCCTGTTTTCTTATTCTTTTGCATGTTTATCACACAAAATGTTTATGATCAAACACATTTAACCATTAGTCAAAGATAACACAAGTAAACACAAAATGCAGTTTTGAAATGATGGTTTTTATTATTTAGGGAGAGAACAAAATCCAAACCTACATTGCCCTGTGTGAAAAAGGAATAGCCCCCCTGAACCTAATAACTGGTTGGGCCTCCCTTAGCAGCAATAACTGCAATCAAGCGTTTGCAATAACTTGCTACGAGTCTTTTACAGCGCTCTGGAGGAATTTTGGCCCACTCATCTTTGCAGAATTGTTGTAATTCAGCTTTATTTGGGGGTTTTCTAGCATGAACCGCCTTTTTAAGGTCATGCCATAGCATCTCAATAGGATTCAGGTCAGGACTTTGACTAGGCCTCTCCAAAGTCTTCATTTTGTTGTTCTTCAGCCATTCAGAGGTGGATTTGCAGGTGTGTTTGGGGTCATTGTCCTGCTGCAGCACCCAAGATCACTTCAGCTTTAGTTGACGGACAGATGGCCGGGCATTCTCCTTCAGGATGTTTTGGTAGACAGTAGAATTCATGGTTCCATTTATCACAGCAAGTCTTCCAGTTCCTGAAGTAGCAAAACAACCCCAGACCATCACACTACCACCACCATATTTTGCTGTTGGTATGATGTTCTTTGTCTGAAATGCTGTGTTACTTCTACGCCAGATGTAACGGGACATTTGCCTTCCAAAAAGTTCAACATTTGTCTCTTCAGTCAACAAGGTGTTTTCCCAGAAGTCTTGGCAATCATTGAGATGTTTCTTAGCAAAACTGAGACGAGCCCTGATGTTCTTTTTGCTTAACAGTGGTTTGCGTCTTGGAAATCTGCCATGCAGGCCTTTTTTGCCCAGTCTCTTTCTTATGGTGGAGTCGTGAACACTGAGTGCGTTTACAAGCAGCCAGTAACCCTTTTAAAACCCGAATATTCACAATAACCCGGTTCCACAGGTCCATGTAAACACCACCAAAAACCCGGATATGCTCATAACCGGGTTTATAAAAACCCGGTTACTACACCTGGGGTAACCCTTTTCTAACCCGAGTGTTTGGTCGTGTAAACGCACATCGGGATATCCCCATCAAAGCGTGTGTTCTGCGCATGCTCTGTTTGCAAGGAATCTTGGTCTTTTGAGTAGCGAGACGTCTTGTATGCGCCAGAACACCGGAAGTAAACAACAAGTTGGGAGCACATGGCGAGTCGCGGCACAGCACCACACTTTTGGAGTGACGAGGAAACCTGTCTTCACTGGTCTGGTGAAAAGTATGACAAAAGTATGAACATTATGTCTTTTGTTGACGGCCGAAAGTACAGAGACAGCAAAATATGACGCATATTGAGTCTGGACGTAGTCCATACGTCTTGACGCTACCCCAACGTCCGCATTTAAATCGGGTTATGCAAGTTAGAGGTAACTCTTTCTATTTAAGCTTGGTTTATGCTTGACGCATTCACTTTCCGCGCGGTGATGCGGCTCGCGGCTGGAACGCGCTTCACAACTCGCAGCGTTTATGGTTTGTGCGGCTCGTCTCTGTGGTGAGCCAATATTCTCCCAAACTGAACAGGGCAGCATGGAGCTCTACAGCATGCATCCAACACTACACCATAGTAGAAGTAGAAATCACTGTTTACAACATGGTATTTCAGCATTTTTAACAGCGTTCTCGTCTTTTCCGACAGTGCGAGCTATTTCTCTCCAAGAATTATTAACAACATGTTGATCACGGTGATCTCTGAGAGCTGAATCATACAAATGTCTGTATTTACGAACCTCTGCCGTGCCGGTCCGCCATGTTTTTCCGCGTCCGACCGTCCGCGTGGTTAGAAATTTTCCGAGGTGCGCGTTGCGGAAATCTTGGGCCGTGCGGAGACGCGGTGGAGGGGCGTGGTTGTTAAAATGACGCAAAATGACGCAACTTTTCCGCGCGGAGCCGTGCGGACCTCGCGGACGCGTCAAGCATAAACCAACCTTTATGCTTGTAAATGGGTTATTCTGATCAACTCAGAAACCCGAATACCGACCTTTACCCGATCATAACCCGGATATTGGCTGCATGTAAACGTAGTCACTGACCTTAATTGAGGCAAGTGAGGCCTGCAGTTCTTTAGAAGTTGTCCTGGGGTCTTTTGTGACCTCTCGGATGAGTTGTCTCTGCGTTCTTGGGGTAATTTTGGTCGGCCGCCCATTCCTGGGAAGGTTCACTACTGTTCCATGTTGTTGCCATTTGTGGATAATGGCTCTCACTGTGGTTCGCTGGAGTCCCAAAGCTTTAGAAATGGCTTCATAACCTTTACCAGACTGATAGATCTCAGTTACTTTTGTTCTCATTTGTTCTTGAATTTCTTTGGATCTGTAGCTTTTGAGGTGCTTTTGGTCTACTTGTCTGTGTCAGGCAGCTCATATTTAAGTGATTTCTTGATTGAAACAGGTGTGGAAATAATCAGGCTTGGGGGTGGCTACAGAAATTGAACTCAGGTGTGAAACACCACAGTTGGGTTATTTTTTAACAAGGGGGGCAATTACTTTTTCACAAAGGGCAATGTAGGTTTGGATTCAATTCTCTCCCTAAATAATAAAAATCATCATTTCAAAACTGCATTTTGTGTTTACTTGTGTTATCTTTGACTAATGTTTAAACGTGTTTGATGATCAGAAACATTTTGTGTGACAAACATGCAAAAGAATAAGAAATCAGGAAGGGGGCAAATAGTTTGTCACACCACTATATATATATATATATATATATATATATATATATATATATATATATATATATATATATATATATATATATATATATATACTATTAGATAAATACTATGCAATTTTTTTATTCTTTTAAATAATTTTCTTAAGCCAGTAAGTGCTAAAATGACCAGTTACAGGGTTAATGAAATGTCACTCAGACCTCCGCCGCCCTCTGTGTCCAGAATATCACACTTGCCACAACATCACAACTTGACCACAACCCTATAGGTTATAAAATGTAAGTCGATTTGGATAAAAGCATCTGCTAAATAAATAAACATTAACAAAAACTTGCAACTTCAGAGTTGCTCATCCCTGTTGAATTGGATCTGACCTGCCTGGCACTGGAGTCGGCTTCTTCCAGCATGTTTCCTGCATGTTTTGGACCATGAACTCAGTCTGGTCTGGACATGAGACCTTGGACTCTTGATATTTGATGAAGGTGATAAAATGCTGATTTATTGTGCCTTTAATTCAAAAAAGGGAAATGATTCTGTTGTTTCAACATCTTAAATTCCCCTGAATTTATTTTGACAACTATCAGAACACTCACTCTACTGAAATGTAAAAAGCTGGTAATTAAAATAATAAAATTACCAAACACTGCTACCGAAATACTTCAACTCTTACTGTGTGTGTGTGTGTGCGTGCGTGCGTGCGTGCGTGCGTGCGTGCGTGCGTGTGTGTGTGTGTGTGTGTGTGTGTGTGTGTGTGTGTACTCACCAGCTTCCGCTGACACCAACCACAGACGCCACAAAGAGCCACCAGCCAAACTGCACACACCATCAATGCGAGGGAGACCAGGAACACACTAAGGGACACTGAGCCTACGCGCACACACACACACATACACACACACACACACACACACACACAACAAGAAGCAGAAAGAGAGAAAGAAAATGAGAAATGTTTATTGTAAACCCAGAGATATATTTCCTCATTGTGTGTAAAATAAAAACATGAGGTGAATGTGTTCCACTGTAAATGCTGCCAAACGGGGGGAATAAAGCTGTGCCTCCTCCCTTCATGTTTAATTGAATCACCGAGTCGGGATGCCGTATTTCTTTTTTTTTTTTTACATTCTGTCATAAGGAGCATGGGAAATACAATCTCATCGTTACTCCCTCCGTGCCGGAGCATTTCAATGCCTTTTCAATAAGGACCTCGACCAGACATCACTCAGCTGCACACACGTCACTGTCACGGTGTCGCAGCTTGTTAACCGACAGGCTGAAAGTGAAAAGGGTGGAGGGGAGAAGCTGGAAAGGAATAACACGATGATTAATGGGTATCAGTAGATGCCCAGTGAGTGTGGAGGCTCTGGAAGACTCGTATAAAAACACCATCCATTGTTTTGTCCTCTGTGTGTCAATAGATGTGTGTCACAGGAAGGACTCACACACTGATTTAGACTGAACATTTAAATAGCTGCACTCTGAAAGACAGCCTCACTGAGCTTTGATGTTTGCACAGTGGGGGAAAATGCTAATGTATTCAAATTAGTGATTTTCTTCTAACAATTCTGATTGCATAAATGCATGTCAGAATACCGTTTTTAGCCTGCTCAGTGAAAAAACTGACAAACAGCTGTGCCTCCTAACTGTGTTTTTCCTCTTTTTCCCTTTCTTTGCAAGTCCCAACTGGCCTTTTCAACTTATTCCTCCATCGTGTCTTTAACCTGTTGTGATCTTATACAATCCTACGAGAACGTATCGGCTCAGAAGTGAGAAATAGTGGCAGTAAACGGGTTTATAAGGACAAGCCACGGCTTTCTTTCAGCCTCATTTTCATTTTCAGCTTCAGCATGAGTCCACTTGAGAAAGGGGACACAGCTGTGGACAAAAAATATAATCAGTGATAAACACCGAGATGTAAAGTCCAAGTAAATGCCACGCTGCGATTCAGTGAAAGCATTTTGAGAGATGTGCAGTTATGTTTGGAGAAAATCTGATAAAACCAAAAGCTCTGAATTGTATTTAGAGTTTTTAAAAAAATATATAAAATTCTACTCAATATCCTAAAGTCATTTATGTGTTGGTTACGTGTGATGAGCTGTGGTGGTCTGAAATTGGACTGTTGAATCAGTTGTAATTGTACATCTAATGATTTATCCCTGATAACTTCATTAAAATCAATTTAGTTACTCATGAGCCATTTACTCAAGGAAGTCAATGCAAACCAGTTAATTTAAGGACAAATTATTGTGTCACTGGAGTGAATCTCAGCTACAAAATTCATAATTTCAGCTCAGTTCATCTGTAAAACTGACAAAGCTGTTGATTTATTTGTGGGTTTTTAGACATGTTAGAATTTGCACCCATCTTGACGATATGTACGAATGTACGTTTACCCTATACATGTACAGTGGACTAGGAATGAATGTGAGCTACATCACAGCTGAGCTTCAGACAGCAGGATCTGGAGTCATATTTCCTGATATTTGGGAATCTCACCTCCGATTGGATAACAGCACCGTGACTCTACCGCCAACTTGCACTCTGATGTTTTATTTCCACAAATAACTCAAGCCTGGAGGAGCTCTGCCATGTTGTGGAGTTGCTAATGCTAAATGTAAGTGTCTACTAGCCGAGACGTTCTCTGCTGTTTCCTGAACACTAAACCAACAACAGTCTCCCCATATAGCGAGTCGAGATGGGCGATTCCATGAATGTTGTGACGGCGTGTCGTAGATCTGTAAAGCTTTTCTAATCCTAGTCTATTTTCTATCAGAAGCTAATGCAGGAGATAGGTGTAGGAGACTATTTTCAATTTCTGCCTGCATGAAAAACTCAGAGTGACTGTTTATAATCAGAAATACGATTTAAAATGTTTTTTTCAGTGTTTTACTCCTTTAAAATGTAATCAAAGTACATCTGATTGCTTTCTGGGAGTTTCATTAAAATCCATCTGTTGGTTTACCGCCCAAGAAATGTTTTTCTAGCTAAATGAGTACCGGTACATACGCAAAAACAATATCAGCCACTTTTGGTGGCGCTCAGTAAAAAATACATAACTTATACAAAATGTAGAAAGAATGTTCAAACATGTTGGAATCCTGCATTTTTTGTCATGCGAATCAGCCAAAACTGCATTCCATGTGTTTTAGTTGAAGAAAAAAAACTGATGTCTTACTATTAATCTGCATTTACCCAGAGTAATCCTGTACATCTGATGTATATGTGTTACAATGTGAGATGTGTTTCTGCCCTTTCGGGAACAGATGGTGATTATGTAGTACTCTCTGAACTCTTGCAGTTTTGTTGTAAACAAGTTTCTGTTTCCAAGCACAAGTACACGTAGGCCTATGTATCTTTGACCTTTGGTTTTCACTGTCTATTTTTGCTCGTATTATAACAGCCTGCATTTTATACACTAATCAGCCATAACATTAGGACTTTGTGCTCAATGTTGCACAACTATTCGAAAACAGCTCTGAAAAATTAGGACAATGGTGACTACTGGGGAAAGTAAGACTGTTACATTTGCCACTTCTGTACCACCACAGAGGAAAATTCAATCATCACAACTATACAGTACGGTTGTCACGATACTAAAATTTCAAACTCGATTCGATACTGGAAAAAAACTCGATACTCGATTTCGATACTATTTCAAAACACCAACTTGTTGAAAAAGTTTTTTCAAAAAGTAACATTCCTCAATTTATATTGCAAAAATTAAATGTTAAGAATTAAGTGTATAAAGTGCTTAAACCTTTCAAGTATCAGCATTTTTTTAAACGTGCATACAAAAACTGGCGAAAGTTAACACTTTAAATCATGAATTGAATTATACACGCTATTTACAGAGTGATGTTTTGCTGCTTAAACTCTGTTTAAGGTGCATTTTTGTCATAAGATGTAATGCCATATGTTTTGTTCTGTACTTTTGAACAACTCTGTTGGTCAATAAAGGGAGAAAACGAATTTCTCCACAGTAGGACAAAGGTACATCTAATCTTAATAAAAACAGATTGGCGCACGGCAGTGACGTCATTAAAAGCGCCGGTTAGATTAGCCGCAGCTAGTCTGTTGACGTCTAGAAATCCTAGACTCGCTCCAAACGAACAGGGGAATCATGTTAATGATTCCTAACAAAACCTTTCGACATTGAGAGGTTTTGGTGCAGATAATGTCTTATTTCGAGGCTGCACCATGGGTGCCCCCCCCCCCCCCCTCTCGCACCCGTTATATGGATATACACTGATGGAGATTCGCCGATGGATCTAAATACCCCGGGGAATCCAAGTAGCACCAAAGTTGTCAGCATGAGTAAACAAACGTACTACATGCTAGAAATTAAGTCCGGGTTGCAATAAATGGGATTTTTCCTTTAAGCATATATGCGCGAATATACAACTACATGTCGGACTTGGTATGCTAATTAAGTTGGGCTGTGAAGCGCCTCCCAAATTCGCTGTTTATGTTTTGGTTTATTTATTTGGCAGACAAAACTTGGATCGGAGACAACTCGCGTGGGAAATTGCAATGTAGCCATGCGGCGTCTTCTTCTGTTTGTCTGGGAGGCGGAGGCGGCTTTACGGCATCTGGCTGTCGTGCGCGTCGGTGTACTTGAAGAAGGCTGTGTATAATAGTCCATAATATCGATACCACAGAGATGGAATATCTAATTTAGATACCACTTTTAGTATAGTATCGATTTATATCTAGGTATTGATTTTTTTGACAACACTACTATACAGTAGATAATTTAGAAGCAGCCTCGCCTAAAAATTACTTTTATTTGCTAACATAGCAACACATTTCCTGGTCGGCTGGTTTGAAAATGTCACAAGCTACCTTTAAAAGGTACAAATCACAGACTGAATACATCCGTTTAACTTTGATGTCTTAGGAAACATTCACATATATCTAAAGATCTCAATAAACGCTACACACTACTAGAGTTTATCTCCTAAAGGCAGCAGACGACACGGTCTAAGGAAGACTTGATCTGACTCTACTGATCTAGCTCTGATTCTGAAGATACAATCAGCATAATACTCATACAAGTGCCCCTACGATTATTTATCAGCCGTTATCTTTTTTCAGACAGACTGCAAATGAAGACAGCTTAGACAACCAAGCTCCACTGACCCTGTGAGAATTAAGGTCAGTGAAACCAGCGTCAAGTCACTGACACGTGACTTGATGCAATTTGCTGGCTTCCTTATGTAGGAAACTTTTTTCTGATTGGCTTAATGAACTGACCTGTATTGGAATGTTTATTATGTGAAGTGCCTTGAGATTACTCTTGTCGTGATTTGGCGCTATATAAATAAATTGAATTGAAAATTGAATTGAATTGAAACTCAGTTGTCTCCTGATTAATAAACATCACCATTCATAGAGGTTTAGAAATACCCTCCATTACTCAAATGTTATATTAGGCAATCAGTAAAGGCCGATCCATTAGAAAGCATGATCTTAGTGAGAGTAGCCATGGATTCAAAATAAGATCCAGAAGCAGAACCTCTGTCCCTGAAGGTCAAAGAGTGTTGGTGGTGGAGGTGGCAGGTGGGTAGGTAGTTGCATGGCTTATGAGCTGCATCAGTCATAAAAAGCCACGAGAGTAGATGGCTGCCAACCAAAATGCTGCTTTCAAATAAAGGCCAACAATGATCGCTGAACTCTGAGAAGATGTTCTCCTTTTACACAGAACTGCAGTTTGCAGGCTGTGCTAAATATTGAAAAGGAAGGAAATGCAGTGTTAAGGTGTTAGGGAGATATGCAAATCTTCTGAGGCTGCATAGGAAAAGTGGCATCATTAGGATAAGAGAAGGCTGCAAAACCCACAGCTATCACAGCACTCGGGAAATTCAATTTATCCTTCCTGCTGCAAACAACTTTTAGCTTAAAATACTTGAGGAGGTCGGGTGAAAGGTTAAAATGGTAGTTTGTATTCTGAATTTGTAAACAGAAAACAAAATGTAACACGCTTATACTGATCTCAATAAAGGGGGAAAACATGGTACTAGAAGGAGGGGAGGGAATCATGTTTAAAAATGGCACCACTTGGTAAAACCGACGAGAGGCCAACAAACCATTGAACCCTTTGATCAAAAGCCTTTAGATGTCAGAGCACTCTTGAACTTGAAAGTGTTTGTTTTAGATTTCAGTGAACATCTCTTTTATAGGAACATGAAAGAGGAAATAAATGGCACCGCGTGTTGTCGGTGAATGCCATCAGTGATGTTGTAAATGAGCTTGTAATAATCCTTTGACCACCGGAGGACAACAAATCATGCAGGAAATTTAATGTGGACATTTATAAAGTAAGGCGAAGACAATCATTTAGCTTGGACTATCCTGCTGTATTGGCAACTGAGCCATGCCACAAATGTACGTTAGGTCAGTGAACTGTACAACAGAAAGAAAGGGACCAGTCCTCAGGGGTGGAAGGGATGGTTAATTGGACAGGCGGAACTGGAGCAGTGTCCAGTCATCAAAACTGCCACACCACATCTCCACGCTCTAACTGAGGTGAAGAGAGCAGTGCCTCGGGAGCTCTGGGTACAAAGCTCACAGCCTTATCACCACTTCAAAGTGCCTGCTTCTTGGGCTCTGCACTTATTATAACAACTGATCTGCCCCTCAGATGTCACTCTGATGTCCCAAAAGTCCTGTGCCTCGGAAGCAGAAACCGGACGTGTCAGCAAAAAGGTTGTGTAGCTGCCGTGGCATTGGGATGCTGAGAATCACAAACATCACCCATTTAACTGCCGGTTGAGTAAATCAGCACATATATGAAATATTTTATTTTTACTCAGCTAAATGAAACAATATTTTTGTGAGAAACAAAAAACTGAGCAATTACTATTCAGTTTCAATTCGTTCAGTTCGTAGCGCCAAATCATGACAAGAGTTGTCTCAAGGCACTTCACAAAGTAAAACATTCCAACTGAGTTCATTATGCCAATTAAATGAAAGTTTTCTATTAGAGGACATACTACACAGGGTTACTCAATTCCAGGCCTGAAGGGCCAGTATCCAGCACGTTTTTGTGGTTTCTCTGTTCCAACACACTTGATTCAGTGGGTGAATCACCTGTGTAGCAGATCATCAGGCTCTGCAGAAGCCTGTTAATCACCTACTGATTGAAATCAGGTGTGTTGAAGTAGAGTTAAAACCAAAACGTGCTGGACACCAGCCCTCGAGACCTGGAAGTGAATAGCCCTGTCCAATGATATCAGCTGTTGGGTTGATGAGAAGACGTTTAGCTCCAGTACATTTTAAGATGTTTGCTATTGTACACTCAAGGAATGACTGACATGTTTTATCTGTTAAAGTGTTTCTGTAAAGCAGCCAGTTGAGCAAGACTCAGTGGGAATTTGCTGCTGACCGACTGCCATTTCCAGTGGGACTGACAGTTCTCCACTTGTTACTCTGTATCACTTGTTAGGGTGGTATTTGATTAGAAACAGCATGGTTATTTTTATTTTTGCAATTTGTTTTCATCTGAATTTATAGTTTCAACAAATTCAGTGTGAATGTCTCAAAAGGCAGGGTGATACTTGAATGCGTCTCTGGTCTGTTACAAATATAATAGGTGTGTTGATACACCACCAGTGGTCCTGCTTCTCAAATATACATGAGAAAGTAAAACCAGCTTGACATAATTCATGATCGGCTAAAGTTAAGCTTTTTTATTTTTTAATGGAAGTCAATGTCACCAAGCAAAAAAAAAGCTTTCTGTCTGTTAATTAGACAAAAATCTGTTTGCCGTTAAAAAAATCATGTCAAAAATACGTCTTGTTTTAAAATTCCAAAAGACTTTTATAAAATCAGGCTCGTAATAAGTAAACATTGCACAAAGTCAGCTCTAGTGCAAATTTTAAAAACCTTCAGGCAGCACATGAGCGTCGGTGGGACCCAGTTCAGGATCGTGTGCTGCTTTTTGACCCAATTCTCCACCTTCAACAATCTCAGAGATGCGCCTGATTAAGATAAGTAAGATAGTCTTAAAACAATCATCATATCTATCTATCTATCTATCTATCTATCTATCTATCTATCTATTATATATATATATATATATATATATATATATATATATATATATATATATATTGGACACACCCGAAAATGTCCACGTCGCGGCTGGTTTGAATCATCCTCATAAAATATAATGGATTCTAATTTGAAGCAGTGCAGTGAGCTTTAATTCATGCACATGATCAGAATGAAGAAGCTTTCCAATGTTTGTTACTGTTTTCATTGCGTAACATCTTCTCTTGAACAGCCGTCATCATTGGTGAGTGAACAATACCAATAAATAGCAGGATTGGCAGCAGAAGAAGAGTTGTGCACCGACAGAAGTGTCAAATGGCTGAGTCATTCCTCAATCAAAACTTTTTTTTTTACTTGATGGATTTCTTAAAAGTAGCTTAAAGAAACAAAACTACTTACAGAATTGATTGAACCGTATTTGTCCCAAGACATCGTGAATGTATTTGGATTTATTCTTAAGACTTTATTAGTACAAAGTTGCTCTACAGATCCAAACACATTAAAATTATTTAAAGAGCAAGTCACCCCAAATCAACTTTTTTTTGCTGATAAACTACATAAATGCGTGTCTAATTGTGCTGCAGACACGAGTAGTCAATAATTTGGTACTTCAGTGCATCTTAGTTAAAATTTAAATATTCTGCCTAAAACTGTCAGTGTTGTGCTGTCGTCAGGTAAAAACTCTGCACTGCATTTGAATTTAAATCTGCCACTGCTATTGGCTAAGTGGTATGCTATGATGTAAACTGGTCCTTATGATGTCAAAATGTCGTTGTGAGCCTGTGTGTGTGTGTGTGTGTGTGTGTGTGTGTGTGTGTGTGTGTGTGTGTGTTGGTTTGCGGCTCCGCCCTCTCGGTCTGCAAGGCAACAGCATTTGTTGCATTTTTCATACATGAAGAGGGAGTTGAGTAAGAATCTGGCAGGGGTTGACTTGCTCTTTAATTATTAAAATTGTGTGACTTTTGTGTGATTTTTTTTGTGAAGATTATCACTGGCCATCATTTGGGCACTTTGAAAACTTTCTGAAGGCACTCTTGAATAAAACTGTTTCCTGTTGGAGTTCATCTAAAACCACTGATTGAAAACATCAGGAACCTCTGGTTTCTGTTGGCACATTCAGACATGTTAGGGTGTGATAACAGAAGAAAACATACAGCCACATGACAGGAAGACACATTTTTAAATCCCTAACACATCACTTCTGCTTATCAGCTCCCGAGTGTTATGTACTGGCATTACCTAATTAATTATTAGCAGTCAGCTCTCAAATCTTTAGATGTCAGTGCCTGCTGCCAAAGCTTAATATTACCATGCAGAGGCTGAATATGCATGCAGACTTGGCTGCTCTACAATAAATTACCTAGTTCAAGTGTACAGCAAATAACAAAGGCTTTCTTTAGTAGCTTTGGAAATATGATTCTACAGCAGATACAAGAGCTCAGAATGCAGCAAATCACAGGGATGTGTAGCGGATCAGTAAAATATTGACAGGTGGGAGCACCTGTGGTGAGAGTGAGTGTCTCTTGCATCCCCTGTTGGCTACAGGGAGCTTTGCTGGTTCTCTAGCCCCAGTATGCTCCTGCAGGCTCAGCTGCAGCACTGCTGTGCACTCACAGAGGCTGTTTCACAGTGAAAGTACCAGGACTGCCACCCACGAGTGTCTCAGATGAGGGACAAGATCCATCTCTCCACGGTAACGAGCCAAGCGAGTTGGACTAGTAGGACTTCATGTGACACATGCGTGTCACCATCTGCTGTGTGTCAGTTATGAAAATGCAAGGCACAGACTGTCGGTGGTAAAAAACCAAAAGTGAGCTTCAATAGCTATTCAAGAAAAAACACAGAAAATGGGACGACTGTATATGCACACTTGGAGATAATAAGTGAGGGACAACTGGAACTAAAACACACAATTACATGACAAAGAATTCAATCTGACCATTTTTCTCAACAATCGTCTCGTGCAGCCTGATCCCTGCTGTTTGCTGCTCTCATTTACTCAATTGTGAAACCGTAGTTTCTATTAACTCTAGCCATCGCTGATATTTAATAAGGTTTATTCAGCAAATGTTATCTGCATTTAATTCTGGCTGATCATCTGATAGCGCTCACATTCTGGTAGCTTCTATCTCTCCCATGTCTTAGATAAGAATTACATTAAACTAAAAGTATATCACATGATCAATCAGAGTCTTTGGGATCATTTTCTTTTCCGGCTCATTCTCACAAAGACTGAATGAACTCACTAAATTGAAATTAACGACTTTAAGCTATGTAGACCCATCCCACTTACAGACATCCATCCTTGAATTTTAATAAGTATATTTTCTCTGACTGATCTGCGCATTATTAATGGACAGTTATTTATACACCTGCTTGAAAGCTTTTTAACTGTTGATATTTGTCTGTGTAGTTAATTATCCGTGGACTCAACTCCTCATCAGCTCTTCAGTTGATGTTCCTCGGGTCACGAGCACACACTTCCCGCGGTTTTCTAAGCTCTTTACTCACTCTGCACCTCTCCCGTGTCACACTGGGACAAATGGCTCTTATATATTACGGATACCGGCTCTAGCTGAATGAGCTTCTCGTGTCCCACAAGCTTCAGGGTGTTATGGCTGCTTCACACAGCCACAAACAAGCCATTATTCACGGGTCCCACTGGTGGCCTTGGCTTTATTGATTTAAGTCCACGTTCTGGCTCTTGATACTGAGGAGGTGGACTAGTGTCCACCCGAGTGATGAGCTTGTGAGCTGTAAAGTAACTCAACCGTGTCTACCGTTATTTAGGATTCAGAGCCGTTAGATTACCCTTATATACCCTGCTTAATTTGACCAGGGCTCCCAACAAGCAACCTCCTGACCTCCACAGATTTCCTAGCTACTCATTATCACCTAAACCCACCAGCAGGTAAGCTTTCTAGCTAATAAACGGCTTTTTACTCGTGTCTTCCATTTTTAGATAAAAAATTAAAAAATCATTTTCATCAAGCAGCTCCATAATGCTGTTTCATCCTGCATAAAATGCAGTTACTGACAATAAAAACATTTTTTAATAACAAGCAAGGTTTATTCAGAAAGAGGCTGGTGAAAAACCTCAAACACCTCCCGACTTGATCCAAATTTCAAGTGTTGCAACAAGGGATAGCAACATTTGAAGGTGTTAGAATATTCGTTGTTCATATTTTTCTGAATTTTCTGCAGCCCAAATTTTCACAGTTGGGAGTGCTGTGTAGTTAGAGCAGCTGCTGGAAGTCGCGTGTGTGGGCTGATAATAAATGTAAATTCTAGTTTGCAGCTGCAAATTGGACAGTTGAACATGTTTTGTTTACCTGAAGGGACCGCATGCAGAATTTGATGCTGCTGAACTTAATTCATCTTCCACACATCCCAACTGGCCAAACCCTCTCCACTGTGCTGCACCAGATGAAGCATCTGTTCTGTAAAGAACCTTAAGCTGTTGGTTAAATTAATTTGGATAGGTAAGGATTGTTTGGTTTAATATTTCTTGAGGAGGGGGGGGGGGGGGTCTTTAGGTAATTATGAAAAGTCTAAGAAAGAGCCTCTCACAGGTGGAGCAGTATAGCTTCTGCTACAATGCCTCGCCTGATACCAAAACTTTATTAGAAATATTTTCCGTTTTTTTAAAGCCCAACAAACACGAAGACAGTAATGAAAGAGAAAGGGGGAGAGGAAGGGGGAGGGGGGATTCACAAAAATAAGAATAATGTCCGTTTCTATACCAGCAGAAAGAGAGAATAGAAGGGGGAAACACAAATATACAACAGAACCAAAATATCACTGTGCCAGCCATTCACCAACTCACATACTGCTACTCACTCTGGTCCTGGTACTACTGCACAGAGGGCACAACCATTCCTGGACACCAGAGCTGGTCCCGTTCTTACTGGGGTAATGATGAGCAGGTATCCTGTCCAATGCAGAGCAAAGCGACCCACCAACCCAGACCCCAACCAGACGGCCAGCTCCCACCCCTAGCCTCCAGCCCCAGGCAGCAAAGTGAGAACAGAAGTGTGAGAAGACCCCTAGTCTCCCTCTGCCTGCTCCAATTGTTGTTACATGTTGTTAGAATGCATTTTGTGGTTGGGAGGGGGGTCAGTGTAGATATCGACTGGTCTACACCCCCAATCAACTTCCAGACTACGTAAGACATGAGACTCCCAGGTAAAGTTGGATCCTCTGTCTCCTGGAGATCCCCCTCCCCCATGATGGAACAGAAGTGTTCCTGCCAGTTTAGGAGGTACCACGGTTTGCCAGAGCCAGGCACCACCCCTTGCTCCCTCCCTTCTACTGGCAGCACAGAAGCCAGGACCCAAATCCCCCAGGACCAGCCCAGATCCACATCTAAGGACCCAAAGATTTTTGACTGCAGTGCATTTTGTGGTTGTTCCAGCAGAAATGTGACTGATATTCTTAAATGAGCATCAACCTTCACTGCTAATAATCAATTATTTCTATGTAAATAACCAATATATTTCATTTAGCTATAAAGCAAGAAATGATGAATATGCAGTGATATAAAGACTACACAAAAGTGTGTGTATGATACATACATCTTGGTTACAAGCAAAATTAATTTTACTTCTGCTTTTTTATCTTTCATGTCCTATCTCTCTCAGTTTACTGGTCAATCTATGTTCCTACCAAGGGAGTAGGAACGAGTTTAATATTGGGGGGGGACACATTTTGGAAATCTAACAAATCTGTTGTAGGTCAATATATAGGTCAACTTCACTGAAAAAATACATTTAATGATTATTTCTGATTCTAACGTGTCACTGAGTGTTTCATGCAGGCTGAACATGAACTCTCCTACCGCTATCTCTTGCATTAGCTTCTGATAGAAAATCTGATAGACGGTGAAACTCTAGGATTAGAAGTCTGACAGATGTGACTCTGGGTGTAAGGCAAAGCCCAGAAAGACAAGAAAATAACTTTTATAGCCCAGTTCACTAACATTCTGTTTTGTTTTGATCGGGGACCCATGAGCCAGCCAGAAGGGGAGGAGACTTAGGCTCCCCATGAGCCAGATCCAGGTGATTACCGGCCAACGTGGACGTTTTAATTATAAAAAAGCTGTTTATGTGTCAGTACTGTTTTATTTTTATTTAATAGTGTGAATGTAGGATATATTATCTTATTCATATGGGTAGAGATGTGTAAACAGATTTAATACAAGACTAAAGCTGTGAATATTCAGTCTGAATTGATCTGACTCTCATCAGAATATTTTAAACTCCATCAGCCAACAACGCTGACCAACCATCAGAAAAATCTGTTTGCTTCTGACAGAATGAAAAAAGAAATAATTCACTTACAACAACAGCTGGAACTACGTTAATTTTCAGATGGACAAAAGAAAAAAACAGTGGCCAAAATTGCAGTCTAAGTGCACCAGAAAGCAGAGTTTAACACTTATTTTTCTAATATTTCTAAGGAAGCATTTATTTTATTCTTAAACCATACTGCCCCGCCCTATTTGTTATGGGATTACATACAGTATATTTAACTGTGTTCACTTATTATTACATTCAAATCATTTTCTCATCAGCAACCTAAAACCATCTCATTCTTCACTGTAGCACCTACCTGCACCTCAGCAGGTCTGGCTCTCCCTGTCTCACCCTCAGCAGGTCTGGTGCTCCCTGTCTCACTCTCAGCTGGTCTGGCTCTCCCTGTCTCACTCTCAGCTGGTCTGGCTCTCCCTGTCTCACCCTCAGCAGGTCTGGTGCTCCCTGTCTCACTCTCAGCTGGTCTGGCTCTCCCTGTCTCACTCTCAGCTGGTCTGGCTCTCCCTGTCTCACCCTCAGCAGGTCTGGTGCTCCCTGTCTCACTCTCAGCTGGTCTGGCTCTCCCTGTCTCACTCTCAGCTGGTCTGGCTCTCCCTGTCTCACCCTCAGCTGGTTCCTGCTGAACTTCATCTGATCTCTAATATAAAAACAGTGGACATGAATAAGGAGTAAAAATGCTGTTGGACGACTAGTGCAATATTAAAATCATGGTTGTTATAGTATTATTTAGTCGTGTTCACTTGTTATCATGCTCGAATCTTCCTCTCATCATCAACCATCTAAAATCTCACTCCACTGTAGCACCTACCTGTACCTCAGCAGGTCTGGTGCTCGTTGTCTCACCCTCAGCAGGTCTGGTGCTGCCTGTCTCACCTTCTTCTAGTGATGGGAATTCCGGCTCTTTTTAGAGGTGGCTCAGCTCACCAAAAAGAGCCGGCTCTTTCAGCTCTCAAGTGGCTCCTCAGATTTTCTGTTGCGTAGAGTACATTTATAACCAAAATAATGCAAAACTATATGTAAAATTATTTACTAATGTAAACAAATATGCTATATATCAAATATTTATCATTTCTATGGATTTAATAACTGAACACTTTCAGAAATCTCCACTTTCCGACTGCTGGCGCTCATTTTCTCACCGTCTTCGTCGCACTCTCCTCTCTCTCGCTCGCCTTTTTCCTCCTCCTCATTCCCTCTCGTCTCCCTCCGCCCACATGTGCTCTGCTGTGTGTCTGAGTCTTATCCTCCCTCTTCCCCACCCCTACTGCTCTGTGTGTGGACAGTCTGGACACACAGTTACACATGCTGACCAATCGCCTGTGGCTTTCACCAAAGCATAAGGGGAGTGGGGAGGGTCGGCTCCCAATGACGAGCCGGCTCCCATCGTTCACTTCAAAGAGCCGGCTCTTAGAGCCGGTTCGTTCGCGACCGACACATCACTACCTTGTTCATCATTTTCCTGCTGAACTTCCTCTGGTCTCTTATATGAAAAAAGTTACATGAATAAGGTTTAAAAATGAAATGTGATGAGAATGTCACAAACAAGCAACAATCACACAAACTCCATTTTTATGTGGAGATTCAACTTTTTTATTTATTTCGTGTCAAATGGTTTTTGTCTGTTACTGTAAAATTCGCTATTTTTTGTTGACTAGTAGTGTTGTTTAATGTTTAATGCTAACTAGCAAGATGTTTACGTTAGTCAGCCATTTTAGCGTTTGACCAGAAATACATGTCATGGTCTGTGTCTGCATCTCCCCTCATGTGTCTTCTTGTGTCCTCCATTCGTTCTCTAGGTGCTCCTTTTGTGTCCTAGCACCCTCATGTGTCATGTCTGCGTCTTCCTCATGTGTCTTCTGGTTTTCCCCATTTGCCCCTAGATCTCCAACCCTCTAGGTTTCTCAAGTCATTTCCTTTAGTTACAGCCTTTCATGATTTAGTATGTTTTTTCCCATCAGTGTTTATTATTTTTCTCCCTCCTCCCTTTGAATTGTAGTTATGTTTCCTGCTCTTTTGTATTAGGTTTTATTCTTAGGTCAAGTTAGTTTCTCCCCTGATTAGTCATTGCCTTCACCTGGTCCTCCTCCCACACCCCACACACCTGCAGCTCATCTCCCTCTCATCCTCCCTGTGTATTTAAGCCCTGTCTTGTCTCACTGTCTTGTCGGTCCATTGTTTGTATTCTGTCTGCATTTGTTCGTGCTCTTTATGAGCTTTTTGTCTCATCCCCAGACTTTGTGCTCTAGGTGAGCTTCTGTTTCAAAGTCTTTGGTCTCCGTGCTCTTGGTGAGTTTTGGGTGTCCTGTGCTCCAGGACTTTGGACTTTAGGCTCGTTGCCTTGGATTTATTTTTGTTCATCCTCTAATAAAAGGATTTTTTCCTTATATCTACTCCTGCCTCGTGTCCTCCTGGGTATCTGCATATTTGGGTCCTAAACATCCCCCCCCCCCCCCCCCCCCCCCCCCCGGTTCCTACGCCCTTGGTTCCTATCCTCACCTATGGTCACAAGCTTTGGGTAGTGACCAAGAGAATGAGATCTTGAATACATGCCACCAAAATGAGTTTTCTCCACAGGGTGGCTGGGCTCTCCCTATGTTTTGGGTGAGAAGCTCAGTCATCTGGGAGGAGCTCAGGGTAGATCCGCTGCTCTTACACATCAAGAGGAGCCAGTTCAGGTGGCTCGGGCACCTTTTAGGATGCCTCCCTGGTGAGGTCTTCTGGACACGTCCAACCAGGAGGAGACCTAAAGGAAAACCCAGGACACGCTGGAGGGACTGTCTCTCACCTGGCCAGGGAATCTCTTGGGATTCCCCCGGAGGATGGCCCAAGTGGCTGGGGAGAAGAAAGTCTGGGCCTCTCGGCTTAGGCTGCTGCCCCGCGACTCGACCCCAAATAAGTGGACGATAATGGGTGTCCCATCTTAATTAAATATACAATACGTTTCTCGATACGTGTTCATCGTTGATTGTGGCTAACTTGACTCAACTTCCATTCAATAACTTTCTGCAACATTATCAGCTCTGCTCAATAATAACTTTAATTTTTTGAGTTTGACCTTCAAACAGGGCAGCCGTCCAAAAAAATGTGCCCGCACACGCCTGTCCTCAAATTCGTGCACAACCACAGACACACATTTTCCACTTGACAAAGCTTAAGCACGGTGGCATGAGTGGGATCATATCAGATCACTTTCAGGAAGCAAAATAAGCTAAAAAGAAAGAGAGAGAGAGAGAGAGAGAGAGAGAGAGAGAGAGAGAGAGAGAGAGAGAGAGAGAGAGAAGTGATGCAGGAAAAAGCAGAGTGGGAGTGAGGGAAGAGGAACTCAACAGTAATGCTATTGAAAAGCAATTTGTGCAGCTTGTGCATATGCATGCAGACCTACAGTCCCCATCTGCCCACATCAACAGCTCAATGCTGGTGACATCAACCAAGACAAACAGGTCTCGGAAGCCCCAGATGTATCATGGGGGTGGTGGAATAAAATCTAATCCGAGTCAAAGTCAATTGTTTTTGCCTGAGGATGCAAAGCAGGGTGCATTCATTGTTTTTATGCATACGTGTGCATGCACATGCATGAATGTCCTTGCACTAGTATATCTATGTCTATTTCTGGTCTTTTCTATCACATGGAAAACATATTAGCCTGAATATTAACAGTGTTTTAAAAAATGGGAAAACAATTATTGAGGCTGTAATTAAATTATTGGCAGATCAAGTGCAACTTTAATTGAATGACAGCTAAACGACAGTCAAATGACAATGAAGCTGCCTTTTCCATAATGGTTTAGACGAGATCTTACTCAGACACAACGCAGCCGGAGAATTAGCTTAGCCTGAGGCATTCCACGTGCTTAGTCACGTCCAGAAAAGTCACGCTTATTCCGATACAAAAATGGTTTAAAATACCTGACAGTGTCCACTTGACACAAATGAATTCATTTTAATTCATGACTACCAAAAGGGCACTACCCTTTGACTCATTCAAATAAAGACTCCTTGCATTTAAAAAAGGCACTTTATTACCTGTCTGGACAGACCGAGTCATAAAAAATGTCCAAACCAGACCTCGTAGCTGGAGGTGAGAGTACTGAGTCAGCGCAGCCCGCTCAAAGTCATTTTCCCCTTAGTCTATAAAAAAGCCACCAAACAAGAGACCTCAAATGACCAGACCGTGTGTGTGTGTGTGTGTGTGTGTGCGTGCGTGCGTGCGTGCGTGCGTGCGTGCGTGCGTGTGTGTGTGTGTGTGTGTGTGTGTGTCTTTTCTGCAGGAAGCACTCACATACTGGAGTTAGATCCTCACGATGACTACCTTTGGCTGTCCTCGGCTGAGAACCCAACCTTCTCCCATCTGGTGTCATAAACCACTGATGAGGAGGAGGACCATCAAGCGTGTGACAGCTTAGTGAAAACGATCAAAAGGTTGCTTTCAAAGAAATAATGGTGTCTGTTTGTGCAACAGGCTGCTGAACTATAATTTCCTCGGTCATAAGGGGCACAACAAGGAAAATGTGGTAACTTCATGACACTGTGTATTGTTATTGGATCAGTAATTGCTGCTTTCATCCCATGAAACAGACAATTTCACCTCCGTGGTGACCACCTCCCCTCTTGCAGGTGACCTTTCTCATCAGTATGCTGTGTTCTGGGCTGTAAAGGTAAAGCTCTGCGACGCTCCTGTCCTCTTTAGAGCTGTGGACCGACTGAGAAGAGTCTCCGGAGACAACACTGTAATGGCTGTTAGTCAGGAGAAGATTTAAATATCCCTCTGCTTTTAGACTCCAGCTGGAGTGACACCACAGAAAATAACTCTCATTAGCATCGGCCAAAGTCAAAGGAAGGGCAAACGGAAGTGACGGAATATATCCTATCAGAGGCACTTTTAATGGATCTGTTTTTTCTTCCTTAAAGTTGGAAAGGTTGAAAATTAATGTTAGGCATCAGTAAGCAGCACATTTACCAGAAGTAAGTTCCTCTTGTGTGATTTAAAAATATATATATTATTAGCATCAATTACTTGGAATCATAAGCACAGGGTCATCTTGTGGCGGCGAGGCCTTCGGCTCTGCTGCCTGTTGCCTGACAGCTCATTGATGTGTTTGCTCGTATTGCTGTCAACTATTTACAGCTGGGTGGTACCCAGCAGACAGAGACTTATTGATGATGCCACGCAGCTGCTCGCTCACAGCAGGATGCACTCCAGAGCTCATGGGAAATAAAGTTTTCCACAGCTACGTGGTCCTCGTGGCCTTCGCTACTGCAGGGGTGCGGTCTGTAATTTTCCTTGCACATTAGCTCATTTATTACACAGCGCCCGAGGACATTTTGACCTAGCTTCTCATTGTAACGGCTCGTCTTAATTCTGCCTCCAAAACGCATTAATATTAACGGTTATGACTGCGCAGGCCTGACACTCACACAGGGAGGTTGTTGCTGCAATCGGCATCACCTCTATTATCATAGAAGTGGCCGTGATACCTGCAGTGCTGCAAGTCACGGTTTGTCACATCAGCTGAGAAAGTAGTTGACCATCTATAGCTGAAAGGGCATGGGAGGGTTAATGGCAGGACTAGCCATCATTAAACACAGTGATACACACACACACACAGCTACCAGAGATTATCACCATAACATCGTGACAAGGATGTCATTAGCTTAACTATTTGTAGGCAGCAATAGCTCAGGAGGTAGAGCGGGTTGTCCAGTAACTGGAAGGTTGCAGGTTTGACCCCGGCTCCAACCAGAGAATGCTGCTGTTGTGTCCTTGGGCAAGACACTTAACCTTCCTTGCCTGCTGGTGGTGGTCTGATGTAGCCTGGCAAGCCAGACTAAATAAATGTATTATTTAGTCTGGCCATGCTCCATTGACGGCTCTCGGTTGTGGGGCGGGTTCTACCATTGTCTTTCAAATGATCTCCGCATCCTACTGGACAATGAATGTGACATACTCTTGTTTCACTCTGTTGCATCATCCCACCCACCAGGCATATAGAGTGCCCTGATTGGCCCACAAAGCAGATAAAGCTCTGTGATTTGTTCACTAAGCCGATAGAGCACTATGATTGGCCCACCATTATGGACCAATCACAGCTCTTTATGTGTTTGAAACCCCTCTAGAGAGCTGTGATTGGCTAGCCAGAGTCCTGGTAGGAGCAGTGGAGGTTCCAATGGAGCGTGCCTAGACCATTCTTTGCAAAGCAAGAATTTGGTCTAGTTCACTAGGCTAGGTCGGAGGGACAGGTGGCGCCAGTGTTTGGCAGGCCTCGCCTCTGTCAGTGTGCTCCAGGGCAGCTGAGGCTACATCGTAGCTCATTCCCAGCGGCGTTTGAATGGGTGAATGACTGATTGCATTGTGAAGCACCTTGGGGGGGAGGGGAGGGGGGGGGGGTAGAACCCTTGAGAAGGTGCTATACAAATACAGAAAATTTACCGTTTACCATTATTAGAGGCACAGCAGAGGGAGGAAACAAAAGTGGGAGTTAGAGAGGAATCAAGAGAAAGGGGAGATTTAAGTCTGGACATGACCTAAACACTCCTGTCTGCTCGGGCAGAGAAATAGTGAGTCCTGCAGAATGTGTGCCTCACATATTCATAATTAAATATGGGAAGCTTGTTGCATTCCATCATTTTCTCAGTTTCCTGACAGCCTATAGAGGGAACTACAGAAGCCGTATCTCTCCAGCAATGCAACTAGTATTAAAGTGGGAGTAACACCATGGGTGGAGACTTATTTCAACAAGATTGGCTGCATGGTGGCGCAGTGGTTAGCACTGTTGCCTCGCAGCACGAAGGTTGCAGGTGCGAAACTCAGCTGTGGCCTTTCTGCGTGGAGTTGCATGTTCTCCCCATGCATGCGTGGGTTTCCTCCGGGTACTCTGGTTTCCCCCCACAGATCACAACACGCCCTAGAGGTTATAAATTGTAAGTCGCTTTGGATAAAAGCGTCTGCTAAATGAATAAACATAACTAACATAACAAGACTTCCTGTTAGAAAAATACCTGGAAAAAAGGAGTCGCCTGGAGGACAGAGAGAGCAGCGCTGAAGCAATGCGTGACAGCACCCCTCCCCAGTTTTGGGAAAGTTCCTTTCAAAAACTAACTAGTTCAAAGTTCAGTTCATACATGTTAAAAGGAACTAGATAATTTTTAGTTCATCAGTTTAAAATGTTTTAACTAAGTTTACTGTTCTAAAAAAGAACTAGTTTATTTTTTTCATATTTTTTTATTTGTTTGTTTGTTTTGTGTCAAAAATAATAAATAAAAGTGCATGTATATTCAAATTAATTTTCTCACATGTCAAAAATAGATTTTGGGGGATTCTTTTGAAATTATTTTAACTTTATAGCAGCATCAAACAAACAAATGAAGTATATTGAAGGGTGTTAATTATATAATTACATGCAAACATTCACATTTGAATTGTTTTGGGAGCCAAGTAGAGGTTGAGTGTATGTTTAAAGGTTTGGATCAGAATCTTGAATGAACTTCTTTGAAAGTCTGCCGATCAAAGCTGTTCAAAAACAGCAGTAAGTGATATTGGCTGCGCTCTGACCAGTCCTTGTCATCCCTTGTGTTATACATTGTGTTCCTGGTCCCTCTGTCTTTAGTTTAAAATCATATCTCAGCCTCCGAGTGTCCCTTTTCATTTAGTTTAGTCATTCCCAGTCCCAGCCTCTATCCATCTATCCATCCTTCATCAATACCCGCTTATCCACGCAGGGTCACGGGGGGCTAGTGCCTGTTATTGTAACCAAAATATCTCCAAATAAGAGACGTGATGTTCTAAATGAGCTCTTTCTCTCTAACATTTTCCACACGTCTTGCCCTCAGCCATTGCGACGCTCTCTAAGCTAACTCGGGTGTTTTTTTGCTAGTCACCCAAATGAAGTGCCATCTGCCTAGGGGGCGGGTATCTAACATTTAAGAACCCACCTGATTTGCCATATGTGTGAACGGCTCTATTTGATTGGTCAAAAACGTCATGCTTCCAGGTGATTGACAAAATGCATTATGTGTACCAAACATTTGAGCTAACCATTCATTGCAGTTTTTTTCTGTTCTTTGCAATATTCCTTTTGCGCATGCTAATATCGCAATGACAATAAATTTGCAACTCATGGCAGCCAGTAGCTTTTGACTCCTGTTGCACCTAAAAGCTATCTCTACAAACAGAGGCTTTTCAGAAAGCTGTCTCCAGTAGTGTAGTTGTAATTATGTATACCTTTATCCAGACAAACACTTCAAATGGTCAAAAAGAAATCCCTTAAGAAGCTATAACTCTTATCCTGGGAAATGGGCCTGAGGGAGAAGAACAAGGGATGCTGTTGAGGCAGCCTCTCAGCTCTGTGTCTCCGTGATGTCTGTTAGATTTCTGAAAGGACAAATGGAGCAGCTGCGTGATTTATATGCAACATGACCTTTATGCCAAATGAGGGGCACTTGAGAGCACTTTCACAAACAGACTAAAACCAGAGATTCCTGTTAAATCGGATTTTATTGAGCTGAGAAGAGACCTTTTGGTGTCCACCCTTTTGGCTTATCAAGTCGCTGATTTTGAGGAGTCACCCCAGTTCAGATTGGTGAAGAAAGTTTGGAAAACATTTTATTGCCCAGTGCTAGAGGCATCAAAACTCATTATTTTTCATTTCTGTTTGAAGTCTTTACAACAGCTGGATGGATTACAAAGAAATGTCAAGCATGGATTCCCATGGCTTCCAGAGAAGCAGCGTTATTGACTAAGTGGGGCCAAACAGCAGTGAAGGTCCTTATGCTGTTACTTTTCACTGCGTAATACAACTAAACTCAGGTTTGTCAACTAAACCACAACTGACCCTTCTCTCCTTCATGTTCCTGCTGTTCCTAAAAACTTCATGTATATCAGCAAAAGGGCTTATCACCGTTGCTCTGCGTTAACCTTTTTTGCTGTTTTTAATGTGAAAATTTCCAATTAGCTCAGCTCACTTGGAATCTAAGATAATATATGAAATCTAAAACAAAGACAGGTGTTCTGGAGAGTTGTTTTCAGTGATCAGTGTCTTACCTGCAGCAATATTTGCTAGTCACAGTGGGCCAAGCCTAAAGTGGATCTCTTTCATGTCAAAACCTAATTTTAAGTAAATCATAAGTTTTTTTGATTGAATCTTTATTTTGAACATATTAAAAAATAAATAAACAGTACATAAAAATAAAGAAAGAAAATAGACAGAGAAAAAAAACAAATTAAAACAAAAAAAAAGAAACACACTACAAGTAATGTTCAAAAAGGAGCAGGAAGAAGCTTAAGCTTATTTAATCCCACCCCCTTTCCACTCTAACAATCAATAGCCTATAGACATTCCTCCATATAGTTTCAGTATATATGACACGTATATTTTTAAGAACATAGAGATACCCACCGCAACATGCCTGTGCACAATTATGTCAATGAAAATATTGTGCAAGATTATCAATTCTCAACCTCCTTGTACTCTGCAAAAAACAAATACTTTGTTACGTACGTTCACCAACACAGCCACTAGATGGCCTCCACTGCTCCCTCCTCATCTGGTTCCCTTAGCTGTTCCGAATTAGTCATCACCTGGTCTGTGTTAAAAGCGGCTCTCCGGCATCCAGCCAATGAGAAGGTCCAGGGTAGTGTAGACTCAGTTGAGTTTATACTATTCTCTTCTCCTCGTGTGCATTTGGTAAAACTCGTTTCGCTAGCTAGTCTTCGGGCTACACACTCATTAGGATTTTGGATTTTGGAGTTAGGATTTAGGAATAGACCATTTGGCTTCTCAACTTCGGACCGTCTTTGACTTTGACTTTAGATCTCCCCAGAGCTTTCCTGCTTATCAGGAAAGCTCTTATTATTCTCGGTTGTTTAATCCCCACCCCCTTCTGGGGTGGCGTTTTCCGTTCTCCCCTTTTGTATATAGCTCCTTCTTGTATTGTATTTATTGATATCCTTCTTGTAAATATTCCTTTTGTAATAAAATCCTTTGTTATTTTAGCGACACAGCACTTTGTTATTATTTCACCCGCACACCAATTTTATTACTCCCCTATCCTCATCTCTCGTAGAGAGCCGGGGTCGTAATACCTTAAACTGCTTTTTAAATTGCCTCATGCTTGGACATTGCTTCATATCTGCACTAAAACTGTTCCACAGTTTTTGCAATTGTTTGATTTTACATTAACCTCTATACAAATGACAATCTAATGCCTAATTAACTTTAGCATAAACATTCATAAAAACATTCTTGCTATGGTTGGCTGTTATATCAGAAAGTAGTAAGTAAACAAGGGGTTTTCTCAACGTCGAGGAACCTCACCTTGATGTTTTGGTATTGCCCCGGTTGCCTAGGAGATGCGTCATCAGGAGTTGCCAAGGCGTGTTCCAATGTTCATGTTCTACCGAGGCGTCTGTGCTCTGTTTGTTGGCCATTTAGCTAGCTGAGCAAGGATACATGGGAGGTGCCTTGTAGTCTGGCTTTGGTCAAAATTTTCAGCACGGTATTTTCAAAAGCATGGCAAATCAGACGCCGGCAGCTACTTTGGGGGCAAATTTCCAGTTTAAATGTAAGTCAACTAATTGTAGCTATCGGGCTGATATCTGAAATGTGTTTTTTTATATCCAAAGCAGTTATGGTAGGTAGTTGCTTAGCAGTTGCAACTTCGGTGACTAGCAGGTAGTCAAATCAAATCAAATCAAATCAAATCAAATCAAATCAACTTTATTTATAAAGCACTTTCACATCCCCAAAGCGGACAAACAAAGCGCTGTACACCAATAAAAAACACAGCAGTAAAACAGACTTATGTAACCATTAAAATACAATAAGAATTCCCGAGTACAGTTTCACAATCCATATCAGCCCTGTTTCCAGAATCAGATCCAGAAACATTCAAAGTGATGCTGCCCACCCAATCCCAACTTCAATGTCCAAACGCCAGCGAGAACAGATGGGTTTTTATTCGGCTTTTAAAGCTCTCAAGTGATTGGGTCTGCTTCACATCGGCTGGCAGCTCATTCCAGAGCCTTGGTCCCAGCACTGAGAAGGCACAGCTCCCACAAGACTTCAAGCTATACCTGGGCACTGTTAATAGTCTCTGGTCAGCTGACCTAAGGGAACACACCGGGACATGCCGGTGGATGATGTCTGACAGGCCTCCCAGTTTAACGCCTTAAACACAAACAGGATTACCTTAAACCTGATGCGATAGGAGACAGGAAGCCAATGCAAGGCACCTAGGGCTGGTGTAATATGTTCAGACCTCCTGGTACATGTTAACAACCGAGCTGCAGAGTTCTGAACCGCCTGGAGGCATGCTATTGGAGCTTGCCTAAGCCCCGCATATAGCGAGTTGCAATAATCCAGCCTGCAGGTATCAAAGGCATGGATCACAGTTTCCAAATGGCTACGTGACAGAAATGGCTTCATCTTCACTATCCGCCAGAGATGAAAATAGCAAGATCCCACGATTCCGTTTACTTGAGAATCAAATCTGAGCTCTGCGTCCAGCTTTACCTCTAGGTGAATGACCTGCTTACATATTTAATTTAACCAATATATACACAATTTAAAAAGTAAATGGCTTGTTAAACATTTATATTAAAACGTATAGATATAAAATATAACGTTAACTCACCTGTCATAAGACGTGACCGCGGCTGCTGCAGCGGTCACGTGACGTAAGTCTGTTCCATTTAACCGTTTTCTTTGACCAATGAAGGACATGGTCCTCCTAAGCAAGGTGCCTGGCCTCGCAAGACATCACTCTGCGAGGCCAGGCACCTTGACATTGAGAAACACCCAAGAATTCCTTTTCCAAGCTTTATTCGAAGCTGCGTCACTTGTAGCAATATCAGGCATCCATCTTAACTCCTCATTGCTTCTCCTTTTCTCTCCCATACATCTCTTATCTTATACTGCCCCCTAGTGGTAGACACAACAATTCTGATAAACATTGAATTTATAGGATTTTGTCTGGCCAAGACCAATAGACATCTCAGTTGTGGGGATGGAATCTACGGCTGCCTTTCAAACTGTTTCTGCACACAGTTGGGCAATGCTAGGATCAATCACAGCAGTAAACGTGATATACTGACAGCAGCAAAAAAGTTTGTCAACTTGACAGTTCACCATATACCATCAGATAAGAAGAAGAAGATTAACTATCTCTGCACATGTCGCAAAGGAAAGCCCAAGTCTACATCGTCCATATGTGGCAAGGTGGAGAAACGAGGGCCTGGGCGGGATTCGATCCCCAGGCTCCCAGGTGAGAGTCAGGCGCGCTAACCAGTTAGCCAAAGGGACATCCTCTTTTTCTCCGCCATCTTTGATATTTTTCTCTGTTACAGGTTTCCCATCATCGTAAATGAACAAAAACCAAAAGCTCTGCTGTAATGGTGCTCACCCTGCCCAACGTGTCTCTCAAAACATAGAGGGCTGAGATTGGACTGGGCTAAACTTAGACCAGCCAAGGGTAGACCTGCTGAGTCTACAAAGGTGCGTGGCTAGACCAGCCTGCAAAGCTAGCTCTTTTGCTACTGCTACGGTTTGTCTAGATTTCAAGGCTAAAATCATAATTTTATATGATACTCCATCAAAAATGGAAAATGAACTATTTATGGCAGCAATCTTTTATTACTTGAACAATGGTTTAGTAGTGACCATGGTAGCACATGAATGCTAGCACACAGAATCCCAACAGCATGACAGAAGCTTGGCCAGTGAAGGTGAGACAGAACCAGGTAGCTCCAAACAGAAGGACCAGCCAGAAACAGCTCATTCCTAAATGATTCACTACATCTCACAATTTGTTACAAAAAAAATATGTAAAATAACTTCTTTTATAGATCAAACAAATGTGTGTTGTTCTCATTTATTGAGATGGGAGAGTTTATGTTTTGCTGAGCTGAGGAAAATTGGTCAGCTGCAGGTAAATTACACATAAACCACTGAGCACAATGTTTATAGCACAACCATCCATATCTATGATTTAGGAGATCACTTTAATCAAATCACAACTGGACCTGCAAGGCAACATGTGAATATGTGAATAGTCATAACACCACAGCAAACAATGCATTGTTTCGGATTTTCTCCACTCAAATTAGCCATCAGCACATCTCCCTCAAGAAATTTCTGCCAGATATTCCAAACAGATAATGATCTGAGTGATTTCTACTGCAGGTAAGGCACTGACAAATCCAGAAGTAATAGTAGAATCAGTGCAACATTGAGCATTTAGAGGCTTTGTGACATTGTGATGGCTTTTTGAAAATCAGAAGTCATTCAGGACTGAATGAAATTATTTTGCAGAAGTCCGTTATCTAAAGGAAATTTATAAAGTGGCTTCAGTGATATTCAGCAGCGAACAATGTAAGAGTGTTTGTTTGGTGGAGCATGTGTCTGTGCTAGTTAGTGTGACACAGACATGTCTCAGCTGCCTGTGGATGAAGGGTGATTCACACAGATGCTCTGGAGAAATCCTCACTATTGTGGAGGGAAGAATCTGAATGGGGGAACAGAAGAAGACGAAATATTATTTTCTGTCTCTTTTAGAACCTTGATTCCTTGTGTGCAGCAGCAGCTGCCTCCACAGTGTTTCTGAGTGATGTATGGTTGAGTAGTGGAGTGGCGGTAATGTCATGAGATAAGGTAGAAGGAGAAAGAGCATCTTCTAAAGTGCCACTCCTTTCTGTATCTGAACTGAATGATTTTGCAAACCTGTGTGTCAAAAACAGAGCTCAAACAGAAATAGACAAAAACAAGAAGAGATAGAGTAAAACAAAACATAAAAACAAAACTAAGGACATGCCATGATGTGTGACATCCAGGTGTTGCTGGTTGGAGGCCGCAGAGGGGTGAGAGGAGGATGAGGAGGGGAGATCAGGCAAGAAGCTGGGTGAAGCTCTGAAATCTGATGGAAGAAGAAAGTGGGCAAGCATGGAAATGCAATCCTGCAGAGGCTCAGGGTTTTTCAATAACCTGCTTTAACTTCAAGACCAAAAAACCAGGGTTTACCATTTACTCATTTCAGGTGTTAACTTTCATAGTTTAGTGCGCAGGTGACACTACTCACTATATGTTATTAATTTATTCTATTTGGTTTTATATTGGAGGGTCAAGCTTTAAACTATCTTTGTGATGTTGTGGTGATAGGGCCTTTGCTGTGGCAGGTCCTAAGCCTTGGAACAAGCTTCCTCTTAGCATAAGGGCCTCCACCTCTGTGGCGGTTTTTAAGGCAAGGCTAAAAACCTACTTTTATGTTCTGTCTTTTAATCTTTCTAACTGTTTTACTTAAATTGATCCGTGTATTCACTGTTTTTTTGTCTGTATCCAATGTTTTTATTTTCTGGACCTAATGTGTTATGATTTTATTTGGTCTGTGTAGCGCCTTGGTGGCATGTTTTTGTCTGGAAGGCGTGATTTATAAATAAAGTTGAAGTTAAAGTTTAACGAGCAGAAACTACCTATGAATTTGATGTTTGCGTTTCGACTCCTCAGGGGGTAGGGAGGAGAGATTTTCATAGGTAGGTTCAGCCAGACCACACCTACTGTACATGCTGCTAAGCACACTGGGAAACAGTTTAAATACTAGTGCTTAAAATGAGAAGTTAAATCTATACATTAGGCTTCATTGTGCTTGGATGTTATTTAATGGAATGTCGTTCCAGATTCTGATCTAGAAGTTTCTTCAAACAATTATTGACTGTACAATATAGTAGAAAGATGATTTGTTTCAGTTCTGAGAATACAATTTACCATTTTAAAACCTTAAAGTAGCTTCTATTTTCCTATGTGTTCCTCCTTTTCAGATGCTCGTCCACCAAGTGATGCTGTGATGAACCAAATGAACCTTGTAGCCTTTGAAAACATGTAAAATAACTTGTTCAGGACCAAAACAGACATGGACACATCTCTAACTTCCATGAGGATTTAGAAAATGTAGCCCGGGTGGATCCGACTGGAGCCAAACCCGAGTCACATATGCAGCATAGACATGTGGTATAACGGCAGGTGTTATCTCAAATTAAATGTTAGAGAAGTACAATTTTTTTTGTGTCAACCAAAAGTAGTGACCGATCATTTGGTCCATCTATAATAGATCTATTCCATGTGCCTCCAGTTTCATCAGTTGCTTTCAGATTGTTTGTAGCTGACATCAATCTTGCCTCTTGACATGATTTGGTGTGTGAGAACCCCCAGCTGCTGTTAAATACAGAAACACATCCGTGCTCCCTCACAGACTTACTGCTGAGACAATAAAACTGTATTTTTATGCTTTTCTTCGAGAGCTGATCTTAAAACACCAGCCATGCTATTCACCCTAAACAAATAACTTGTCATGCAGCCTGCAGGTTGAGAACAGTTGAAGTTAAAGTCGGTGCATGAAAGGCAGGGAGACGCTTGCTTTCACACTACACCGCATAAGCCGTCACCTGCATCAGCGATCACGACCACGGTGATGTTTGAGCAATCTGGCGATCCTAAAAACCATTTGGGGCATGGTAATAACTGCGAGTAGAGCAGCTTACAGGTGATTAGCGATGTGCAGATGTGGATGAGTGTCTTGTGAACTTTTAAATAAAATTATCACAGCTTACATATTGGCTCCAGATCCATCTGCAACAATTAAGTTTCAATTTCTGTGTCTCAATAGGAATGAAGTGGAGCAATAAACCTGTAAGCTAACAGTCAACATGTGGGAATAAAAGCTTCCGTCTCAGACTGAAGTGCAAATCAACAAGTGAAGCAATAAAAAAGCCAGATATTACATCCTAACACTCAAAAGGAAATCACAGATACAACACCGCTAAATGGATGCATGGGACTTTGTTTCCCACATCTGTGCACGCTCAGGTTAGCAATATTAACATGACTGAATGATTATATAAGGTTTGCAGTAAACCTAAAGCATAAATGCGACTCAATAGCATAAGAAGCTATATTTATAGCATGGAAAATTTCCTAATATGTGAGTTTAACGTTTCATTTCCACACACTAAAAGCTTAACCTTCCACTACATATGTATAATCTCTTGGTAGTAAACTAACAGGAGGTTTTTTATGGTCTGTCTGCAGCACATTACACAAAGTGCTGCTGCAAACAGCAGGTAATGAACAGTGGGAAACGGAGCACAGCATGCCGCGTTTAAAGTAGAAAAAGGAGAAGAAAATGGAGCAGCTGAGAGGATGCAAGAAGCATTTTCTCTGAACATCCCCAAGCAGTCACAACCTCAGGCTGCAAACTACAAACGCCTCTCTTCTCCTAACCATTAGCTGCTCCTCTGCTGAAGAAATTGCTTCATTCTCAAAAGTAATCTTAAAAAACACAGACTATCACGAGATGCAAGTATAACGCAGAATTAAATATTTCATGCAAACTCTTTTTTATCTGTGTTTCACAGAAGGGAGCAGAGGATGAACTTGACTCTGACCTATTTAGGTTGAGTCAGAGATGGGTGCAAAGCACAGATAGATAAAAGTGCTTTTAAATAGGACAGTAGCATGTAAGGAACTCAGGGGATGGCCGTAAATACCGCGGATGAATCAAACGTGCCGCTGTGTGTTTACGTCGCAGGTGCCACACGTGCTGCATGTAAAGATTCTGCAACATAGCCTTCAGCTATTCATGTTTTACACATGACTCCTTCTTGGTATGTCTCATGTCAATAGACCCCGCGTGAGCTGGCCTTAATGAGATTTGTCAGGCGCTTTAAATGAGAGGAAGGCTGTCAGAAGAAGCTGGGAGCCGCATGGCTGTCAACCCTCAGCCTAGTCTGATGTGCAGTCACTCCATGTTTCCCTCAGAGTCAGAGCTTGGTCAGTGGGGCATCTCAAATTGCAGCAAGCTCCTAATTTTAACAAGTTTTTTTTAGGTTAATTTTAAAACAATCTTTAGTATAATTACCTTTCATGTCCTGCTTCTTGTTTCAGAACAGCTGTTCTCATGCTCCCAATTCATCTCCTTATCTGTGCTTTTCTCCCCATTGCTCCTATTTTGGGCGTCAGCTCCGCTCCCTGTTCAGCGATAATTAAGAGGTGTTTTTTTAGGGAAAGCAAACCAAAAAAAATGGAGGATAGACAAACTTTTGGACAGGGGTGTTTCTAGCATCAGAGATTTAGGGCTGCTGAGCACCCAGAGAGCTGCCTGGTTGGTGAGATAAATTTCAACATGTTGTACATTTTATGACAATTTTGTTCCTACATTTGTGAAAGAAAGAAAAACTGTTTTCAGAAATGAAATAATTGGTTTATAAATCACAATCAGTGTTTAACGGATTCTGCTGTCAGTGTAGAAGATTCTGGTCCACGTTCTAGGTCTGGGGTTTTACTGAAGAACCCCCTTTTCATACACACAAGATTAATTACAAACATTCTGGAGACATGCAGAGTTATAACTCGTATACAGAAATTTGTTTACACTATAGGGAGTGTTATTGGGATTTCACATATGCCATTTTTACAAATATAATCTTGATAACCTCACAATCACAGACAATCTTGTGTAGACCCCATTAGCCAACACGTTCTCACCCTCTACTCGTCATATACTGACGCTTGGTTAGGCGCCCTCGGCACATACCAACACGTCGGGACCCCCACCACCACGCCTTCTCAGGATCATTCAGATTATCATCTTTTATTGAGAAATGACCAGAAGTATCCTGGAGTGTTGCTTCCTGTTCCCTTCACCTAATGTGTCTAGCTTGACTCCATTTCCTTGTTTGTCCTCTGTGCTGAGCCTGTTTTCATTAAAAGGATACTTTGTAACTGTTTCATATTTTCCTGAGCTGGTATGTGCTAAAATGGCTATTTACAGGGTTAATGAAAAATATTCCAGCCCTCACTGCCCCTGTGGCCAGAATACCACACTTGCAACTTCTCGATCTGAGGTCCTTGCATCCTTACACATGCCGTGCGGACCCCAGCTGCCGCTGACTAGCGCTGCCTGCCAGCCGGCGCTCCCGGCCCCGGCTGCTCATTGCTTGTAGAAGATGCCTGTCTGTGATAGTGCAGCGCTCTGAATCCGCATTTGGATTTGCCGTCACACTACATCCTTTCCCTGTGGTCACATAATTCCTCCTCTCAGAATCTTGGTCCTTTTATTTATTGTAATTATGACTTCTGCATCTCCAGTATGAAAGACTCAGAATATCTCAGCAATGCTGAGGGACTCACCTGCCTGAAAGGCCACAACTGTTGTACCCAATCCAATCCAATCCAATCCAATTTTATTTATAAAGCGCATTCACGAGGCATTACAACCAAACAAGGCGCTGTACACTAAAAATGTTGGTTAATTAAACAGGCGTTATATAACCCAGGCAGAGATGAAATCTGTAGTTTCGGATAATTCTCTTTCTCAGCTCTACATGCTGGAAACCCGAGGCTTCATCAGTTTGGCACAAAAGTAAACAACTCTAAAAGACGGCTACAAGCATCCCGTTATGTCATTCAGAGTCTGGTGACTGACAGCTTCTTTAGGATTGAAAACAAGGATTTTTATTTGAAAATAAAAATAAACTGACATTTTGTGATATTCTGGCATTAATCTGCTTCTGCAGTCAAAGGTTGAGGACAAATTTCAGCTCAGTTCACCAGAGCAGATACACACATTCATTAAAGGACAAAACACCTTCAATCCACCTTAAAAGATCCTGTCCTGTGAGTTTTCTGACAAGAACAAAAATCAAACACCTAGTCTAGTTAACCACTCTTTAGTTAGGCTATTAGCCAGGGAACGTTTATCTTGTTCCTGCCAGGATGGTTTCTGCCTAAACAGAAGAGGAATATCGATCCTTGGGGCTTATGATCCAACACTTCATAAACAGAACCTGAGTGGTGCAGCTTGTAGGGCCTGACCAGCCCAACTTCATCACCTTTGGAGGTAAAAAATCTGCTTCAACACTTGTGTAATTTTGTAGTTGCCAGTTGGAAGGTCAGTATAGGTGACCCCGGACCGTTTTAAATGTAATCTTCCTGGTTATGAATAACACAGCTCAAGAAACCCATTTGATAAGATGAGAAATAAGCAAAAAAGCAGAACACCTCAGAAGTATTACCACCAAAATAGAACACCCCCCCCCCCCCCCCACACACACACACACACACACACACAGGTAGGGCGCAGATTACATCCAATAAACGGGATATCATTATGACAATTGGTGGACATTCAGGTCTTTTGTTTTGATTATGCTAATACATGCTTCAATTTCACTATTATGCACTGAACTGATCGAGTGTGTTCTGAAATGCATCCATTTGACCCTCGTGTTTGCTCTTCCTGAGCTGTGCAGCAGAATCCTGCCTGCACCTAAACATCCTGAGTGCACAGAAAACACACAACGAGACTGCAAAGTCAAGATTTCACTGTTTACTTGTGCAAATGCACGTCTGAGGGGCATTTGAGCATGTGCCAACTTTGTCTGCAAATAGACTCCGAGAGAGTGGGTGACCAAATATTGAAATGCCGCACAATGTCAAGGCTGCTGGAGTGTATAATTCTTTGTGTTTTTATGAGTCATTAAGGATGTCAGTGACTCCTCCCAAGCCTGAGAGCCATAATCACAGAGAAGGGCCTTGGGGCGGTCGGCAATAATCAGCGAATGTTGTGTAAATGAAATATGATCTGTGGACGTAAAAAAAATAAAAACAACAGCACAGTGTTTGAGTGAAAACAGAGAAAACACTGCAGCTTGTTATGAGTGCACACCAGTGGCACAACAGGGACATCTCTGCTTTGTGGCCCCGACCAATCAGAAACGTGCTGCTTGAACGACTCGGTCCAATCTGGGGCGACTCAGCTCCGCTGAGTCCGAGGCTGAGCTCTCTCAGCTCACTCCTGTGCACGCACAATTGCCTGCGCCCAATTCATTGTGCTCTTCCAGCTGCACAAATTCACACCATTGCCAAGGCAAACACAGGACGATAAGCTTGAGACCGTGGCAAAGTTAGTTGACTGGTGGAAGCTGCAGAAAGGCGGCCGAAACACTAAATCCTGATCATTTAGAGAAGAAAAGGAAGACAGTAAAACTCCTCTAGTATTTGTGCTCATTGCAGGTGCTCCGTCAGCCGAATATTCACCTGATTAATCATATTTGGGTTTAAAACTCTGACAGTGTAAATTCTTTTGTCTTTACTCTCTCCTGCCTGGATTCATTACTCTTTGTTTCCTGCTCCTTCTTCTTTCCTTTGAGCTCATTCTGTCTTATTCTCAGCAAGAACTCACAACTGTTAAAATAAAGGAAGCAATAAAAACACAGTTACTGTTACGTAACGGCTTTCCTACCGGCTGATCCATCAGAGGAAAATTCTCTGAAGCAATTCATTGAGACGCCGACATGTTTGTCTGATAGAAGCACATTACAAACCCATGTGAGCTGCAATAAAGAGGAGTGACTGCAGAGAGAAGGGAAAAGTCCAAAGTTTTATTTCCTGTCTCAAAGATGGATGACAAATAATAAAGTCAGAGCAGTGATCATTCTGAGAAAGCACGGAAACTTTAAAGCATCGTTTTGTGCAGTCTTTGCTAAATGTTCTGTAATTCATTACATTTGACTCTTTTACCTAGTTTCAAACTGCATTTGCAGCATTCGCACCAAGAAGGAGAGATTTTTGCAGTTTTTCTTCATGTGTGCCTGAAAATTCCAAAGAATCCCAAAAGATGCAGCACAGATGTTTCACCATTTTGCGGATGGTAATGATTTTGCCTTCATGCGTTAGCAACACATCTCCCTAACTTAACACACGTTGCATTTTCTGAGTGCTTTAACAGATCACATCTGGATACACTGTTTTTATGGTTATGATGTCATACTGATCCCTTAATAACTAGAAGAAATAAAAACTGTACTTTGAATTGGAAGATCAAAGACAGAAGGCAACATGTTTTACTTCAAGGATTGTAGTTTTATGTGTGTTCAGACACATTCAGTCACTTAAAATGTGTGTAAACCATTTTTTCCCCTACAAAACATCAATCAAGCATCTTAAACATAAATAACTGCACCGTTAAGCAGAACCAGCGGTGTTAATAACAACCAAACATGAATCAGTTCCCATTCATGCATAAAAATGAGGCAGAAATTAAACTTCATTATTGTGGAAAATGTACCAAAGTAAAGATACTAACTAAATGTCATTATTGCTGATTATATTAGTGAAGTCAGGGGGAAAAGAGCCCATTACTGCTAGCTGATCCTCACGTGTGTGAAAACAGCCCACACACAGATAAACATGGCTCTGCTGACTCCTATTCATGACCCATCCCAGAACAATGGCTCTTTCCCTCATCATCTCCAGTGTGTGTGTGTGTGTGTGTGTGTGTGTGTGTGTGTGTGTGTGTGTGTGTGTGTGTGTGTGTGTGTGTGTGTGTGTGTGTGTGTGTGTGTGTGTGTGTGTGTGTCCACACAGCCGTGATGCTACCACAAGCCGCTAATGGAAGAGAGTAAAGCAAGGGCACATTTAGCTCTAGCTATCTCTGACACTTTAACCTCACGCAGTCGGAATGGCCTCCTTGGCTCAGATGCGGAGGCTCCACTCCAAAACGACAGATCACTTGTTAATTAAAGCAACAATTATGAAACAGTAAAGACACGGCATCACTGTCTCATGACAGCAGTCACACACACACACACACACTTCTATGTTTAGTGACTTATTTTAGTTTGATACGTTTTATTTTCTGTCCTTATTCCAAAAGTGGTTTCACTAACTAAAACATTTTATTTCTAAACCAATTTCTTATTGAAGATTCACTTCCTGTTCCTGCTATCTTTTAAAATTAAGTGTAAAATTTTGACTTTTATTCCTTTTAATTTTGCAAAGGAAGAAGGAGTTATCCTTCAGGTCCTTGAAGGATGAATGAGGAACAGTTTAGCAATACCTCCACGGGGCGTTTGGAGGTGTGCAGAATGAAGGTACAGTATTTCCTTTAAAGCTTTATTTACAAAAACAATAATGAATGAAATATTTATTTTGATGGGCACAGCACTGTGTTTATTTTTACCAGCCAATAGAGGGCACTGTTGCTGGTTGCCAATTACTGTAAACAGTCTGCTCGGCACAACGAGGCTGGCACTGTGGAAAATGGTGGACTCCGCACGTCAAGCATCTGCTTCTGAGCCCAGAAGAAATTATAACGGTAAACACTATTGTAAAATAAATTCTTAGTAGAAATTAGTCCTTATCCTGTACAATTCGTCACTGGACATGGTGCTGGCTGGTCACTTCACGCATTGGCAGCGAACCTGGTATCCCTACGGTTGGATAGCTTGTTCTATTGTTGCAGCTACAACCTCCACACACTAGATGTTTCTTTGGTGTTTGTGTTCCACATTCCACCTTTAATCCCACTGAGACCAAATCTATCCAGTTAAGATCAGGCAAATGGAAGTGAAATGAACCAGGAGAGAAAAATGAGAAGGGAAGGTTCAGTCAGCCAAGTTGAGGAGATTGCACTCACAAAGCCCAATCTGTTATCTCTACCTTGACGAACAAAGAGAGCCCCGCACACAATCACATAGTGTTTTTGTTAAATACCAAGAATGTTGGGTTACACACAGCTGGAAGAACCTCAGGTCAGAACCAAACAGGGTGAAGCTGCTTTTAGCTACTATGCTGCACACAGATCAGTTTCCTCGTTCACCCAAATGAGCCCCAACTCCAATAACTTTTAAATAAAAATTGAAAACTTTCATGTATTCATCAGCCTTTGAATGATTGTTTCATATGCTGCACCTTCTGCACTGTAACTGCTCAATCTGTTGTCACATTGATTTTAATGTTTTATGTTCTTGCTTATCTAGCACTTGGAAAGCACCTTAAATTGCTTCTGTGTATAAAGTGTGCTGTATAAATAAAGCTACCTTTACTAATAATTATTAATCATATTAATAATAATAATAATAATAATAATAATAATAATAATAATAATAATAATAATAACAATAATAACAATAATAATAATAATAATAACAAAACAAGGAAAAAGAAAGCCCAAATAGAAGACAGACATCGAGAAGGACATTCTCAAGAAGAGAAAAGATCTCTCTCTACTCACAGAAATTGAAAAAGGTACCATTACTAATAAAAGAAAAGAGAGGCAAATGAAGAAGAGGTATAACATCCAGGACACAACTGACATTGTGGAAGCAAAATAAAAGCTCAAACAACAGATACAGGCCAAGGCACAAAGAATCAGAAGATATGAAAAGAGAAGTAAAAACTTCAGACACAACCATGTTTTCAAAGTTGACCCAAAGAAGTTCTACAGAGAACTTGGCAAGAAACAGATAGAAATCAAAGAACTACCATCTCTGGATAAAGTAGAAGAGTTCTGGAGCAATGTTTGGGAAAAAGAGAAAAACCACAGTGAGGCAGCACAATGGATCAAAGAAGAAGCAGAAAGATTGAAGAGCCGACCAGTACAGGAGCGGACAAGCATCAGCAAGACAGAAGTAATACTGGCACTAAAGAAAGCAAATCATTGGAAGTCACCTGGATAAGACAAAGTACATAACTACTTGCTACTTCGCGGTTCGTTTATCGCGTATTCACGACTTTGCGGATTTTTTCTTTGGAGCCTTATTCAAGGGAAATTCGCCGATTCGCGGTATTTTTCACCGATTTGTGGTATTTTTCTATGCGAAATATCAAGAAATTCCTGGGTTTTTTTCATCAATTTCATCATTAAATGCACTTTTTGTAATAAAACTATGAAAAAAACCAAGTAAAAAAAATTTTCTTGAGTTTTACCCACAAAAAGAGAATGTGATCATACGATAATATAATTCAATATAGTACTGTACTGTAAATATGGTGTCCCTACTTCGTGGATTTTCACCTATCGCGGTCAGGTCTGAAACGCATCTACCGCGATAAACGAGGGATCACTGTACTGGCTTAAACACCTCAAAGTCATACATGAAGATCTTGCAAGAGAATACACAGAAATCATTAAAACACCAATAAAGAGCCCAGCCTGGCTAACACAGGGTATAACATATCTGCTACCCAAGACAATGACACAAAACACCCTAAGAACTACAGACCAATCACATGCTTACCAACGATGTACAAGATCCTCACAAGTATCATCACAGAGACAACATACACATTCCTCGACAACAACATGCTACCACCAGAACAAAAAGACTGTAAGAGAGGTAGTTATGGAAGCAAAGACCAACTCCTGATCAACAAGATGATACTGGAAGACAGCAAGGGGAAGAAGAAAAACCTGAGTACAGCATGGATAGACTACAGGAAAGCCTTCGACAGTGTACCACACTCATGGATCATCAAAGTAATGGAACTTCATAGAATCTCACCAACTCTCATCAACTTCATGAAGACAAGTATGGAATCATGGAGGACCACTATGATGCTCACTTATGAGGAAGGATCCATCAAGACAAGACCAATAAATGTGAGGTGTGGTATTTTTCAAGGAGACTCACTATCACCTCTCCTTTTCTGTCTATGTCTAGCCCCACTCAGCACCATGCTAAACAACAGTGAACATGGATATGAGGTTCAAGGTAAGAAGATCAAACACCTTTTGTACATGGATGATATGAAGACCTATGCCAAAAACGATAACCAACAAGAGGGACTATGGCAAATAGTCAAGCTCTTCAGTGATGACATCTGCATGCAATTTGGACTTGACAAATGTGCAAAGGCTACATTCAAAAAGGGAAAACTCACATCAACATCAAACATACAATTGGACCAAGAGACTGTCGTAATGGAGCTCAATCAAGAGGAAACATACAAATATCTTGGGGTCAGTGAAGGAGACGGAATACAACATGCTACCATGAAAGAAAAAGTCAAAAAAGAGTACTACAGAAGAGTTAGGCTTGTCATCAAGAGTGAACTTAATGCTGCAAATAAGATCAAAGCCATCAACATTTTAGCTGTTCTAACGGTTACGTACAGTTTTAATATCATCAACTGGCAACTTAAAGAAGTAAAGAAACTAGACACCAAAACCAGAAAATTGCTGACTTCTGAAAGAATGCACCACCCAAAAGCGGATGTTGAAAGAATGTATCTACCAAGACAGATTGGAGGCAGAGGACTTACCCAACTTCAGATACTTCAGATGGCTTACAAAACAACAACAATGGCATTGAAAACCAACCTTGAAACAACAGACGATGCCCTACTGATCCTCGTTTGTCAACATGAAGTCCGCAAGAAGCTGCACTCTGTTACAAAGGAAGCTATAAGATATGCACAGGAACTAAACATCCCAGATGTGGCAAGAAAATAGAAAGAAACAGTAACAAGCTTTGCCAAGAGAACTAACGTGGAGGCGAAGAAATGGGCCCAAAAGAGGATGAGAGAAACATGGGTGGAAAAACCAATGCATGGACAATACCTCTTGGGAGTAAAAAAAAAAAAAAGCAGACATAGAACAAGATCATACTCATCAGTGGCTACGCAGTGCAGGACTGAAGGCAGAAACTGAAGGATTGTTGATAGCAGCACAAGACCAGAGCCTGTCAACAAGATCATACCACCACAAGATCATGAAAGATGGAACAGACCCCATGTGTAGAATGTGCAGCCAATATGAAGAAACCATTGACCATGTAACGGAATGAAATGGCTGTTTTCCACCTAAAAGTCATTTCCCCCCTCTCCTCAGCAAAAACTAATCTGCATGAGATATTGCCTCAAGGGCATGCATTTGCTTCTAAACAGTTTTCATTTCCAGCCCGAGAGAAGAATGAAGACAAAGGACTCTTTCTTTTGAATAAATCAAAGAACTCTATGTTTATTAAGCTAATCAAACAAAGTGTTAGTCAATAATAAAATGTGAACCAATTTGTGAAATGAAAATATTAATTATTTGACATTATAATCCTATAGAATACAATAAGTCATATAACTTTAAATGTTTCCACTAGAAACTGATTACACGTAGCGATAAGACACATGACACATTGCTTTTACTGATCCAGTCAGAATTTTCCAGATCTGACGGAGGCATGGTTTTGGTGCTTGGTAAATCTGTCCTCTTTTCATTCGACCGTAAATCAAAACATCCCACGTCATCTTTAACTCCAGTTCAAAGCTTTCTAGAGAAGTTGTCGGAGTGGCCAATCCGTAACTTTCCTCTTCAGCCAAAAGAACCAACGACAAGCTGGATTAAATCTGTTGCTGTTCCACCTGCTGCAACAGTTCCTTTCAGAATAAAAGCTGAACCATCACGACCCCGTTTTGGGTCTCGCTAGATGCCAATAAAACTGTCGTGACCCGGAAGTATCTCAAGACTGGTTTGAGTCTGCAACCGCTTCTTTTCCTACCGGCTTCGGTTCCAGAGAGGGTCAGGCTGGACCTCGACATGTCACCACCTAGGAGCTTGAAAAGCTATCAAAGTACAAGGATTTGGAAATAGAAGTCACAAGAATGTGGGGGATGAAGACAACAACAATACCCGTCGTAGTGGGTGCAATTGGCCTCATCAAGAAGGGACTGGAAAAGAGAACAAAACAGATTCCTGGAAACCCAACAGTCCAAGAAATCCAGAAGACTGTTCTTTTCGGAAGTGTCCACATCATCAGAAGGACGTTTTCCATAAACCAATCCTGAAACTGCCTTAGAAACATGGATTGATTCTGACACTTCAGTGAAAGCATACAAATATACAAAAATAAAATAATAATAATAATAATAATAATAATAATAATAATAATACATCAAACTTATATAGCGCTTTTAGGTCACTCAAAGACGCTTCACAAAAATTTTTATAAACATATAATAAAAGAAAATGAAACAACATATAATACAACAAAATGAAACATAGTAAACAGAATGGGGGATGCTGGGTTGATCCTAAGAGAAGGCCAATTTAAAGAAGTGGGTTTTAAGCAGTGACTTAAAAGTAGAAAGAAAGACGGTATTCCTGATGTTTAGTGGGAGAGAATTCCAAAGTTGCTTAGGAATTACATAAAAAGATTCTCACGTTGAACTACAGAGTAGATTTAGTGTGTGTAGTCGTACATCAGTTATTTAAAAGCTTACAGATTTTTACTTTTCTGTTTCATTCACATTTCTATCTGTAAAACTTCTCCTCATGATGCATTCACTGAAAAATGATTGTATTTTTCTTGTCCCCACTGGTCATTAAATGTGTCACACCCTGTCTTGTCTCCCCATTCTGTTCAGTCATGTGTCTCTGTTAATTGCTCCCACCTGCCTCTCGTTTTCCAATCACCCAAGCTCCCAGCCCTCATGTATTTAAACCCTTTCACTCCTGTGTCTCTTGCTGGTTCATTGTTTCAGTGTCAGCGTGTTTATTATTAAAGCCTTTAATCGTTCATGTCTGACTGCCTACCTTCTTCACCCGTGTGTGGATCCTCACCTCCGCTTCACACACCAGCACGCCTGACAGAATGAACCAACCTGCTAAAGGATCCAGCAGGGAGATTCTCCCCTGGGAGTGCTTGCTCCAATTTCTCACCTCGGACCACCGGCCGGCTTCTCCTCCTCCGGTGTCGCCTCGCCGCAGACGCCACCGCAGAATTTCAGCCTCGGCGATCCTCTCCACCCTCCCGGAGCTAGATGGGAGGTTGGACCGGGAGACGCAGCTAGACCGCTCCAGCTACGTGGGCACCAGACTGGCTGTGTGCTCCCCCGGTGTTGGCCCACGACGTTGGGAAGGATGCTGGGCTCCACCATCACCCCTTGTCCCAGGACGGAGCCGTGAGCTCGCTGCTGCCCCGGCTCGGCACGCCAGCTTGGACCCGCCCCCAATCAGATCTGCGGTCCTGCCTCCGGTCCAGTCAGCGCCTCCGTCAGGTGGAGGGACCACGCCTACAGCCCAGCAGACAGAGCTTGCCGGCCTCCAGGCGGAGCTTGGCTGGATCCGTCAGCTCGTCAGCCTCCAGGAGTTCCAGCTGGACACCCTATCCTCCCCGAATCACCAGGAGAAGGTTTCGGTCCAGTCAGCAGCTCCCTCGTCTCCAGGCCAAAGGATCAAGCCCGCAGTCCACCCAGCAGAGCTCACCGGTCTCCGAGCTGAGCTGGCCCAACTCCATCAGAGCCTCAGTCTCCAGGAGCTCCAGCTGGACAATCTATCCTCCCTGCTCTCCCAGTTACCGGCGCCACCAGTTCAGTCAGCTCCAGTTCCAGCGGCGACCCAAGAGGCTCTTCCCCCGGGCCGGCCTGTCCAGATGTCAGAGACCAGTCCGGCGGCTCCAGCCAAGTAAGCAGTCCCATCTGCAGCAGCTCCTCCTCCACTCCAGAAGCCAGCGGTCCAGAAGCCGACAGTCCAGAAGTCGACGGTCCTGAGCAGGGGCGGATTAAGGACTGAAGAAGATCCGGGGCTTAACACATACACACACACACACACACACACGCGCACACACACGTGACACACACTAGTCAACATATATATTTGTCTTGTGCCACATAATTTTTAATCTGAAGCTACATATTAAGCATATTCAGGGCAGAGTATTGTTCCTGTTAGTGTTTATTGTGAGATGATAGTAAATATTCCCTTTCTTTCTCCATCAACTTTACCTGATAGTAAGCTAACTTTAGGCAAACCAGCAGCACAACAAATATTTTCAAATAAGACTCACAAACCTGAGTCAACACCAGTATCATCAAAGCTGGAGTTCTGTCGCGGTACTTTTGGTCTAAAAAACGTCCTTATGTCCATCTTCACACATGCGTTTCAGGCACAGTGTAGAAAAAACAGGCACTGCAGAAGAAGCCGGCTGCTGAAGGGCTTCTTCTTCAGTGGTGGAGGCTCAGGCAGGCTGTATACAAACTATTGCTAGCTGCTCCCTCTCTGTTGGACTTTGGTACTGCATGTTACTTCCACGTTTGAGATCCGGGGCTTTTCATTAAAGATTCGAGGCTTCAGCCGAAGTAGCCGGGCCTAACGCCGCTCCTGGTCCAGAGGTCGATGGTCCAGAGGTCGATGGTCCAGAAGTCGACGCCCCCAGACCAGAAGTCGACGCCCCCGGACTAGAAGTCGCCGGAGGTCGACGCCCCCAGCCCTGGGGTCCATGCCTCCAGCCCTGAGGTCAACGCCCCTTCGTGTCCAGAAGTCGACGCCTCCTTGTGTCCAGAAGTCGACGCCCCCCCGTGTCCAGAAGTCGACGCCTCCACTCCTTCCAGTCCTGTGGTCGCTGGCCCTCCCAGTCCTGTGGTCGCTGGCCCTCCCAGTCCTGTGGTCAATTCCCCTTCCGGTCCTGTGGTCGACGCCCCTTCCGGCCCTGTGGTCTACCCCGCCTCCGGCTCTGTGGTCAACCCCGCCTCCGGCCCTGAGGTTGATGTCCCCTCCAGTCCAGAGGTCGACGTCCCCTCCAGTCTACATGTCGACCTCCCCCCCCAGTCCAACGTCTCCTCCTCCAGTCCAGTGGTCGACGGCTCCTCCTCCAGTCCAGTGGTCGACGGCTCCTCCTCCAGTCCAGTGGTCGACGTCGCCGTCCCCAGTCCAGTGGTCGACATCTCTGTCCCCAGTCCAGTGGTCGACGCCGTCTCCAGTCCTGTGGTCGACGCCATTTCCAGTCCAGTGGTCGACGCCCGTCTCCAGCCCAGTGGTCGACGCCGTCTCCAGCCCAGTGGTCTACGATGCCATCTCCAGCCCAGTGGTCTGCGACGACGACGCCTCCAGCCCAGTGGTCTACGACACCATCTCCAGCCCAGTGGTCTACGACGCCGCAGCCTCCAGCCCAGTGGTCTACGACGACGCCGCCTCCAGTACAGAGGTCGACGCCGCCGCCTCCAGGCCAGAGGCCGACGCCGCCAGTCCAGAGGCCGACGCTGATGCCGCCAGTCCAGAAGTCAAGGACATCTCCTGCAGCGTCTCTGCCTCCGGTCGCCGCTGGTCCTGCCCTCGCCGGGCGCGAGCCTCCCAGAGCCCGTCGTCGTCTCCTCCTCTGCCCCAGATGCAGGCCCCCAAGAGCCCGTCGTCGTCTCCTCCTCTGCCCCAGACGCAGGTCCCCGGACTTTACTGGTTCCTGACTCCTCTCCACCGGTCCCTCGGTTCCTCTTGGCCCTCCATCCTGGTCCCCCTCCTCCTGCCCTGCTCTTTGTTCCTGTGGGTGTCTGGGATCCGCCCTTTGGGGGGGGGGGGGGGTATTGTCACACCCTGCCTTGTCTCCCCATTCTGTTCAGTCATGTGTCTCTGTTAATTGCTCCCACCTGCCTCTTGTTTTCCAATCACCCAAGTTCCAGCCCTCATGTATTTAAACCCCTTCAGTCCTGTGTCTCTTGTTGGTTCATTGTTTCAGTGTCAGCGTGTTTATTATTAAATCCTTTAATTGTTCATGTCTGACTGCCTACCTTCTTCACCCGCGTGTGGATCCTCACCTCCGCTTCACACACCAGCACGCCTGACAGAATGAACCAACCCGCTAAAGGATCCAGCGGGGAGATTCTCCCCTGGGAGTGCTTGCTCCAATTTCTCACCTCGGACCACCGGCCGACTTCTCCTCCTCCGGCGTCGCCTCGCCGCAGACGCCACCGCCGAACTTCAGCCTCGGCGATCCTCTCCACCCTCCCGGAGCCAGATGGGAGGTTGGACCGGGAGACGCAGCTAGACCGCTCAGGCTACGTGGGCACCAGACTGGCTGTGTGCTCCCCCGGTGTTGGCCCACGACGTTGGGAAGGATGCTGGGCTCCACCGTCACCCCTTGTCCCAGGACGGAGCCGTGAGCTCGCTGCTGCCCCGGCTCGGCGCGCCAGCTTGGACCCGCCCCCAATCAGATCTGCGGTCCCGCCTCCGGTCCAGTCAGCACCTGGAGACAGCACCTGTGTCTCTTGTTGGTTCATTGTTTCAGTGTCAGCGTGTTTATTATCAAAGCCTTTAATCGTTCATGTCTGACTGCCTACCTTCTACACCAGTGTGTGGATCCTCATCTCCGCTTCACTGACAAAATGCACCATCAACCCACATAATTAGAAAATAGCCTGCAAATGTTTCATTTTATTCATGTGAACATTTCAAACAAACTAACACTGGAGGCAACAGTTTTAAACATTCACCTCTAAAATACTAAAAGCAAAAAAATAATGAATGAAGAGCCTGTGAAGATTACATTTAGATGATATTAGCAATAAGTTTGGTGGATTTGTTTCCACCAAGTTTAAAAATATGGCAGAGGATGTTTCTGAATTTTAGGAAAGAACCGCCCTCTCAATGTTTTTTAAAAATGCACGCTCTTTTTACAAGTAGCTGCCGGCCTTGCAGCACTTCTTCTATGAGTAATATGAAATTAATTTCTCCATATAGCATGCTGAACCTTAGCTTACCTAGCAGGAAACCGGCGACAGAGGCGTCTGGGGAGCCCAACCTTCGTTTTTAGCACACTCCGTCATTGAAAAGAGTCTCCTAAAAAAACTCTGGTCTTATTTCTCACTTCGGAGGCCTTTCTCTTCTTATCGTAGACTTCAATGAAACGTTTTCTCTTGCAACTTTCGGCCTTTTTCAAAATAACCTGGTGAGAACAGCGAGGAATTAAGGGCTATCGCTCTACACATAAGCAGAATGTGCAGGAAGTGAAAACTAACCCAGGAACGAGCTCGTATGACGACTTGGGATGGGTACCGAATTCGGCATTCACCGAATTCAATAGTACCGACTGGCAATATGACAATTCACGTCATATCAAAAATCAAATCAAATCACTTTTATTGTCACGTCACATGTGCAGGTACACTGGTACAGTACATGCGAGTGAAATTCTTGTGTGCGATCTTCACAGCAACAGAGTTGTGCAAAAATACAGTAATGTAAAAACATGTAAAATATAAAAATGGCTAATCTAAATATACAAATGAATAAAGTAAACAATAAGATAAGAGATATAAAATATACAGAGGCTGGTATGTGCAAAACAGTGGCATTAATGTACAGTATGGAGTGTGTAATGTTGGAGTTTCAGTAGTGAGGGTGAGGTGTCTGCGATGTGTTCAGCAGTCTGATGGCCTGATGGAAAAAGCTGTCTCTCAGTCTGCTGGTTCTGGACCGGATGCTGCAGAACCTCCTTTCTGATGGAAGTAGTCTGAACAGTTTATGGCTGGGGTGACTTGAGTCCTTGATGATCCTCCCCGCTTTCCTCAGGCACCGCTTCTTATAGAGGTCCTGGAGGGAGGGAAGCTCACCTCCTATAATCCTTTCAGCACACCGCACTACTCTCTGGAGAGCTTTGCGGCTGTAAGCGGTGCTGTTGCCATACCAGGCGGAGATGCATCCAGTGAGGATGCTCTCAATGGCACAGCGATAGAAGGTCCTGAGGATGCAGTGGCTCATGCCAAATCTTTTCAGTCTTCTGAGAAAGAAGAGGCGCTGGTCCTGCCCTCTCCGGGCCATATGGCCCAATCCCAATACTCGCACTTTCACCCTTGCGCCCTTCATTTGTGCATTCCTGGCCATGGGTGCGAGTGCATAGGGTGTCCCGATTCTCAAGTGCGGAAGTTGGCCACACCCCCATTGCACCCTTAATCTGCACTTCACCCAAGTCGGCAGCAATGCGGACCTAGGGCAAGGGTATTACCCACAATTCATTGCTGCAGGAGAAAAGGCTCAAGATCCTTTTCTGAAAATATGTATTTTTTATTAAATTAGTTCATTTTAGAATGATTAGTTGATGCAATAAAAGTTGATTTATTTTAAATAACTGTTTGGCTGTTTGTTTAGAAGTTGTTAATAAAGGTTTTTGAAAAAAGTATCACAGCGACCAGAATCCCGGCATGAATTGCAGTCGATGACGCAATGCTCCCTGTCTCAGTTCTGCAATTATTTGCACACTTGTGTACTACGCACTCGAACCCTACGTCGTACTTTCTCCAAGTGCACTTTGCTGAAGTCCGCAGTGTGCAGTTTGAGTATTGAGATTGGGCCATATGAAACGGTGCCTTTTTTTGGTATCCGTGCCGCACGCCGGGGCAAGAACGTAATGTCGTCAGTCACTCTGGGTGAGCTGTAAACAAAGCAGCATGGCGGAGAGGAAGCATTCTGAAGTTTGGGTCCACTTCACTAAATGGGATGGGTAGCTGGGTGATGATGAAACCAGAAACAACAATCTAAGTGAGGCATCGTCATCTTAATCTGCTTCGGTAGGTAAATAAAATGTTTAAGATAACGTTAGCTTGATATGTTAGCTTCCGTTCAGCTAACGGTACATTCACTTTCTTCTTGGAATGCTGAAATTCCAACTAGAAGAAAGCTAACGCGCGCTAAAGTTTGGCTTCACTTCACTAAATGCTATTGGGTGATAATGAAACCAGCAACAAAGATCTGAGTATGAGGCATCTTAATCTGCTCCAGCAGCAAAATAAATTGTTTAAGGTAGCTTGATAGTTCACTTTTTGTTTACATAGCTAATGGTGTGTTCACTTTCTCCTCGAAAATTCCAACTTACGAGTAGGGAAAATCAACAGTTTGAAAATGAATGGCAAAAGAAATGAAGAAACACAGTAAATTTAGTTTACAGCTGAGATGTTTACTTCAGTGTAATTTACAGTTTATAAAACTACAAGGGCCCACCATTACACAGTTTGTCCAGAGGAGATGGGAGAGGAAAAGGAGTAAATGGAGCTGGGTTTAGTTTTGCGTCATTTAGAAACAGCTGTTGTTAAAGGTTTCCATATTGAAGAATTTAGTACAAACCTGCACTGATAAAATACAGTTGTACATTATTTCTTATGATATTTATCAAATATGGTTATATATTAGGAAAATAATACATGTTTAATTAAAAAAGCAATTAAAATGTTTATTAAACATTCAAAAGTACCAAAATTTGATACCATTAAGTACCTGTATCAATTCGTAGGTACCGGGAATTGGTACCGTATCGATTCAAATGTCAAAGGTACCCATCCCTAGTGACGACGGCCTTGCGTCAAAGCTTCACCAGAATGATTGACACGTACCAATGATTTAGATGGTCCACCCAGAAGAAAAAGATCCTCCTCTACACTTTTAGTGCAGAGAAGTTTGGAACATCTTCAAATTAGAAATGACACCTACGTAATGGTCAGTGGTGAATAAAATCTGTAAATCCTTCATTTGTATTCATTAGCTGCCCACATATAACTCAGTTTATGCACAGATGAGAATTCTGGAAAGAGTTTGAGAGAACTTTGTGGAAGAAGAAGAAGAAGAAGAAGAAGAAGAAGAAGAAGAAGAAGACACTAGACGATGTCAATCGCTTGCAGATAATCTATCAGGAATCTTAAAGTCTGATTTGATCTGACGTGGTGTTAGCATTATAGTCAGAGCACAAGCATAAGGCTGATGTTTCTAAGAGAACTGTGCTGAACGCTCAGGGTGACCTCAGAGTGACTCTTTGACCTCCTGCAAACAGAGTGATCAAACGTCATCATGACTCCAAACAGTGTCACCCCCGGAGAGGTTCATCACAAAGCACCAGAGTCACCTCAGATGTTTTCACATCACTTCACCGGTGCTCCTAAACACTATGGCAACTGCTCACGAGTAATCTCTCTGGGGTGCGAGATGCAAACAGAGCTAATATGTTTGAAGAGACAGCAGTGATCACGTTTCTGAGTGACTCTTTGGATCATGCAGGAGCAACCAAAGGACGATTGTTCTGAGCAAATCACGGCCTAGCTTTCAAAACACTCCATCTTAAGATGACAAGTGGAGCTATCTGTTACACAACGGTTTCCCTTTTTCCACCACAAAACAAAAGAACACACAGGTTCCTGAGCGAGGTTGATCTCCTCCTCTGCTTTTGTTTTTAGGACAGAAAAAAAGAGTGTTTAATTTTCAAATAGCTTGCAGTTAACAGCGTAGCTGCAGCTGAAGCAAACGGCAGAAGTCACTGTGAGGTAAGGAGAAGCTAGGATTAAAGGCTGTGTGCTGTAGCAGTGTAAACACACACTTCCAGTAACCATAAACTGAACAAATCTACCAGCACTACCTCTGAATTTCAAGTAAGTTAGATGGCAAACAGCTCCAGTCATAAATAAGAGCTGAATGGAATACACAATAAAGTCCCACTAGAAGTTCCTCTCATCCCTGACCCTTTCTTTATTTCTCCACCATCCCAGAATACACCAATCTGCTGTCACTAACCCGTCGTTCGTCACCATGTCAGCTTCTCATCCCCACAGTTTGTTCTCTTAACACACACACACACACACACACACACACACACACACACACACACACACACACACACACACACACACACACACACACACACACGCGCACACACACACACACACACACACACACACACACACACACACACACACACACACACACACACACACACACACACACAGGGCCTCTCTTATCCTCTGAGTGACCTTGACTCTGTAGCACTCCAGGGCTTGTTCTGTGCTCATCCTGTCCTCTCTCTCCATCTTTTGCCATCAGGCATCTACTCCATTGTGTGTCTCTCAAAATTTTCCTTTCTTTCACTCTTCTCCTGTCCGGCTAATGTTAACCACCGCGATCCCTTTTTTCCGTCTTCTTCTCCTCCCAAAGACACAGAGGAGAAAAGGGACAGAAGATGGCAGAGAACGAAGTAAAGGACCTCCCCCTTCTCTCTAGTCAGCTGGTAGAGCGTAATATAAAAATAACTCCAGGAGCCGTATCAACAAGTCTGTTTCATAGATGGTTGCTTCCTACCGACAGTAAATATTGCATGAATTTATATAAGATGTATTTATACGACTGTGTGTGAATATTAAAGAGATCAAATCTAATTCTTTCTCATTGACTCGATGCTGCTCTGCCAACTTTGCTTTTGCCAGTTTTCACAACTTCGTAAGAGCATTTCCAGTCTGGTGCTCATTTCACTGACAGAGGTATAAAGCTCTGACTCAAAAATAAAGCAAATTTTGAACCCCTGGGCTGTTAGACTGCAAAAAAGACAGATCCTACATCAACCACTCATCAGTTACTGGAGGGATGACTGAAGAAACTGGCCTGAGATCGCTTTCGAAGGCATTTTAATTACACCGCAGAGCCTCATAAGCCTCAGTAATGGAACACTGCATAAAAAATAGGAATATCTGGACGTGTAATCTTCATCAGTACCATTCTGTCAGCTGACAACTCTTCACATATCTGATCCAAGCTTTGTGACAGTGATCAGAACTGTTTTTAAATCCTCCACAGCACTCAAGAGTTTCCAAAGATCACCGGGAGATTTGTGCAAAACTCTCGTAAGAACATCCATAATGAGGAGATCTGTGAAATTATTCACCATAATGACTACATTTCTGAATAAACGAATCCTCACAAAAGTAATGACGCTCAGAGTAGCAGCAGAAAATACGTACAAATGTATGCAAAGTGGACGTGTCTTTAAGCAATGAAAATAGCACCATAGCAGCAACTAAATGCAAAGCTTTGGCGTAAATCAAATATTCCACCTTTGCTTTATGACTATTTTCATATCAAGCAAGAACAATTCCCACCGTGCAGCGGGGTTAATCAATAAAAAAGCTATTTGACTTGTCACAAATGCAATTTAGATTTTGTGCGGCACAATTCACTCAACGGAAAGTTTGATTAGACTTCGCTCTAATCAACCGACTGGCTTCCTGATCCACCGGCGCTGGTGAAGAGCTTTCCCAGAGGAACGGAGCAACAGCAGGTCCAAATCCCCGTTTCGTCGCAGGTGCTCCTACAAAAGCATCTAATTGCCTCCCATCGCAGCGCGTTCCTCTGACTCCGGTGATCCTTGAGATTTTCCCAAAGGTTTAGGCGCATGACACCCCCCATCTGTATTGTAAATGGGAGCCGCTCACCATTTAAAGTGTCCATTCAAAGCTAAATAAAGTTAAACTCAAACGGCAAAGGACCCATTAAATGTCAAGCGTGCTGATTGGATGCTCTTCATGAACACGTGGTTCCTGTGCCAGTTCTTGTATCTCTCATATCTGAAAGGTCTCTTTTGTGATTGTGTTCACCAGTCTGATGTGCACAGTGTGAATGTGCTGTTTGATCCAGGCTTTGCAGCTAATATCAATGCAACAAGCTGTCAGGACAACAGGGTAGCTTTATGCTGGGAAGAATATCATACGAGGAAATACGTGACATCGTGAATTAACATCTCAACCAATCCCTCCTTTAAAGTTTGATCAAAGACCTGTTGAGCGCAGTTGCTGCCTGATACCATTGCCTTTCTACTTCCAGCTTCTTCCCTTTTTTTAAAAAATTAATCTTGCTCTAAAAGGCATGGACATTACAAGGCGGCCACCGTATTTTACATCAGTGAAATAGCCATGAAGTAGAGGGACATCTTCAATTTCTCCAGGGCAATAATACAGAGGTCAGGGGCTCAGTCCAGTCTTCTGCTGACACATGCGCTTCATTTTATGTTAAAGACACCCCACAAATCCACTCGGTTTTCCTTTTCATTTCCTGAGCTGTTCAAATCCTTTGATGCAGACCACCAATTTGCAGAAACTGTCAAATCCCGGGGCACGACGAAGGCCGTCTAATTAAGAGGAGAATAGCTGGAATAAACCACACCGATGCAAAGGCTCAATCTGCAGCTTTGACACTGCATCTAAACGTAGTGCACGCTGAACTGGATGTGATACTTTTACTAAATGTATTATTACTTGTGTGGATCACCCAAAATACTGTGAGATGCATATATTTACTGTATATGATTCAAAACCCAAAATAAAAAAGTGAATGACCTCCAACTCTGAAGCTTTCTACTGCTGGTTCTGCAGGACCTAATGACGTAAGTCCTTTAGATCTGGAGCCCTGACCAGAGACTTGGATTGCAGCCTAAAACCGAGGCCAGCACCAACCCAGGTCAATACCTCATGCTATTAGTGCATATCATATTTAAGCCATAGATTTGTGGGAAGAGACAGAATGAAGGATCACAGAAATTTGAGTCCTTTCTTTGTTCTGTCAGATGTAGTCACAGAACAAAAAACAAACAAGTAGTTCCATGCTGTAGTTCTATTTTTAAAACACAGAACAGTTTTGTTACCTGTTTTCCCGCTAAATTTCGTTTGCAGCCGAAACATAGCGGGAAAACAGGTAACAAAACTGCTCTGTGTTTTAAAAAAAATAACTACAGCATGGAATTGGAAACACGACACAGCAAGAACACACCTAAGACAAACAAGTAGTGTTTCATCAAGTGTGTTCAGTTGTAAAAACACAGACTTCAGAAAAGATCTGAAAACAGCTACAAAGGTCCTGAAATGCGATCATTCAGGCTGTTCTGTACATCACTCCTACATAACACATGAAGCCACAGGTTTCGCCTCTAAACCCAATCTGTGTCTCTGTGTAGACGTTATAAAGGACGGCCACATTATTTACGTGGTATCCTTCTGAAGAGCCTCTGTTCAGAGTCATTGACAGGGTTGAGGAGCTAACGTTGCGGGCTGACATGTTGAAGGGAACATGTTAGGCAAAACCCGCATTTTGCACCCTTTGGTGTTGCCATGTGGGGCTACTGCCTCTATTAACATTTCAGATGTGAAAAAACATGTGCATCAGTTTTCTGTCAGTGTTTAGTTTTAGGAATTATGTGTCTAAAACAAACCATTCTAAAAGTCCCCCTTTGTGATGTCACTAATTAACAAAACAAGCAGCAGCTCTACTCCAAGCCCCTCCCGGACATCGGAGCTTCTCGACTTATAACAGCCTGAGTGGAGCATGGGTGGGCATAGCCAGCCCCAGCTTGCTTTCTTAAAGTGACAACGCCCTGAAACAGCTCCTTCTGGATGGCACTGAAACTGTCAATAAGCTTGTGCAGAGGAGGGGTGGATGAAAAAATGAGAAAATAGACAAGGAAACTCTGGGATTTGAACTTAACATTCATGGACTCACCCATCTTGACTCACAACGGGGACGGCTGTTGGTGTTTTAGCATCCAGGAAACACCGGAGAACATCTCAGCTAGTAAAACCTATTGTAAGCATTAGCTACTTCACCACATGGCAGAAGCTCCTCCAGGTGTGTGTTATTTGATGAGATAAAATGTCCATGTTGCACAAGTCAGTGGTAGAGTGGTGTTGCTGCTATCCAATCCAAGGTGAGATGTCCAAATATCAGGAAATAAGACTCCAAACCTGCTGTCTGAAGCTCAGCTGTGATGTGGGTGGCTGCTAGTTCCTGGAAATGGTGCACCAGTGTTTTTTGCACCCCGAGTACGACTTACAAGGCATTCATTCCTACTAGAGACCTGCAAATGTATTGATTAAACGAGTGTTCCACTCCTGTAAAACAATTTTGAATGAAGTTCAAGTGTAAACATCAGCAGCAGCATACAGCTCTTCTAGTGCATTCAGGGGTCAAGTCCAGAAGGAAAACCCTGATATATTTGTTGAAATAACCATATTTGTATAAGTTTTCACTGTGAAACTTTGAAGATCAAAGCTTTTCTAAAACGTAGCAAAATATTTTGGTCTTTGATCCATTCAGACTAGCCTTTAGCTCATCAGTCCTCCAGGATGTGAATCATTTACTTTAAATCGAGGTAGTTCATTGGAGCATAACAATTTACATCTTTTACACACAAAAAAAACAATTCAAAATGGCTAAAAACATCTTCACCTTTTTCTCAATAAAAGCAATCACATCTGAACTATAATTGGTGCATCAAAAGGAATCAATAGGTGAAGCTTGGCAAAGCTCCAGGTCTGTGGAATTTTTACTAAAACATGTACAGTTGTAATTCTCCCTGCAGACGTTTCACATGTGGGGTTTCTGGTAATGCATGGGGGTGATGACGCTGGCTGCACTCGCACTTTCACACACACTGGTGATCATTAAAATGCAAAAACACATCCTTAAATACGGAAAGCAGCACAACGGCTCATCAGTAAAACAAATCTACAACTACATCGGCTCATTCCGACCATCGTAATCACTGCTGGGTGTTTTTTACAGTATGAATCATTTTTCCATCAGACTGAGGAGACAATAACAGGGTGGCCCATTATCCCACGTCTTTCTGCTGACTATTATTTACATTTCTCTTTAAGTATAGCATTGGTGAGAGTGCAAAATCAGCCGACCGTGTCAGATGTTCATTTAACAGAATGTCTAGCTCACGTATGATCAACCTGTCTGTGCTTACTCCCATTTAATCCTTTGAGGCTAATGTCAATATGTCCCTGGTAGACATGCTTCCTTCTCCCTTCCCTCCTCCACCTTGAGACACTGTGTGAATTCAGACGCAGCAGTGCAGCAAGGAAAACGGCTACTTATGTGAATCAAAAAGAGGTGTTGAGGAAATATCGGGTCCAGATGAAGAACAAAGACCCGAAACATCAGGTATCATTCAGAAATGTTCTTACAAATCCATAACTTGATTCAGCCTGATTCAGGACATGAGAAACCTTCGATTAGCCTTCAGGTAAATTGCAAGCAGCTTTAATTAACTATAAATAGAAGCATTTTTGGTGTTGCTTGTGAAACTGTTGATAATATTTTTGGTGCAGCTCAAAAAATAGAAACAAATGATGTCTCTGAAAGAGGATACAACTACAAACTTGTTCTCTGCTAAATTGTTAGCTTTCTGTAAACACATTCCAGACTGATGTATTTTTGATGCTTGACTGATTCACAAGTCGTTATTAGGTAACTGAGAAAAACAGCCTTTTGAAAATAGTTTGGCGATAAACCAACAATTTGTAACAATTTCCAGTGGTACAAGAAAACTGGAATTCATGAGCAGCTGCTTTGCAAGGTAAAGAAAAATATAGAGATGAGGGGTTGCTCAAGATTTTTGCACAGCTCAGCATGCCAATGTAGCCTCAGATTAATGTATTCATTCTGCCACGTCATCTATTTTATACAAAGACTAAAACTGACATCAAGTTCTTTCAGACAAACGGTAAAACTGGACGTTTGGGTTATAAACTGACTTTTATACAGAAATGACAAATCAGCAGAGGATTCATCTCTTATATCAAGCTCTGATCATTTCTGTGAAGTCCTCTTTTATTTTTGAGAAGATATTCCAATATAACAAATACAAAGTGAGCCTATTCTAAAATCTTCAAAAGGGGAAATATGATGAACCTCAGAGGTAAGGTGTTTCTTTGGTGACTTTCCATTTCCTGTGACCTTCAGCAGATTCCTCAAATATTCAGGTCTAAAAGTAGACGTTAACTGAATTAAAGCTTTTCTTTCCATGTCAAAACATGGCAGAAGGTGTTTGCACTTTAATTTGTGAAATAAAGAGCAACATGATTATTTTGAATGCAGCCTGTGTTACATATACTATTGGACCATTTCTCATGCATTGACCTGGGTCTAGAACGTGTGCACAACAGTGGTTTTAGCTACATTTGTCAATATCAAAAAGTAGATTTTAGCCATGATTTTGTGAAAGAAAGGATTCCAACTTTAACACTAAATAAAACAACAGCATACTCGCAGATTTCACAGTCTTAGTCAATAAATATGATTTTTTACAGCATATTATTGACATTGGTTATGATAAAGAGATTTTTGAACCAAAAAAGACAATAAGGAAAAAAAATAACACTTTGATTTCCTGACTATAAATGACAATGGCAATGAGAAAAAAGCTCTTTAACTTAGACATGGGGCTGTGAGTTATAAAGGAAAGTCATTAAAGTTTATCTTGACTAATAGAGACTAATAGAAACATTTCTATTGCTACTTACAACTGAAGCCAGTCAATAGTAAAATGGTAAATGGGGCCTGTACAGGTCCTTCTAAAAAAATTAGCATATTGTGATAAAGTTCATTATTGTCTGTAATGTACTGATAAACATTAGACTTTCATATACATTACATTCATTACACACAACTTAAGTAGTTCAAGCCTTTTATTGTTTCTAATATTGATGATTTTGGCATACAGCTCATGAAAACCCAAAATTCCTATCTCAAAAAATTAGCATATCATGAAAAGGTTCTCTAATCGAGCTATTAACCTAATCATCTGAATCAACTAATTAACTCTAAACACCTGCAAAAGATTCCTGAGGCTTTTAAAAACTCCCAGCCTGGTTCATTACTCAAAACCGCAATCATGAGTAAGACTGCCGACCTGACTGCTGTCCAGAAGGCCATCATTGACACCCTCAAGCAAGAGGGTAAGACACAGAAAGAAATTTCTGAACGAATAGGCTGTTCCCAGAGTGCTGTATCAAGGCACCTCAGTGGGAAGTCTGTGGGAAGAAAAAAGTGTGGCAGAAAAGGCTGCACAGCGAGAAGAGGTGACCAGACCCTGAGGAAGATTGTGGAGAAGGACCGGTTCCAGACCTTGGGGGACCTGCGGAAGCAGTGGACTGAGTCTGGGGTAGAAACATCCAGAGCCACCGTGTGCATGTGTGTGCAGGAAATGGGCTACAGGTGCCGCATTCCCCAGGTCAAGCCACTTTTGAACCAGAAACAGCGGCAGACGCGCCTGATCTGGTCTACAGAGAAGCAGCACTGGACTGTTGCTCAGTGGTCCAAAGTACTTTTTTGGATGAAAACAAATTTTGTATGTCATTCGTAAATCAAGGTGCCAGAGTCTGGAGGAAGACTGGGCAGAGGGAAATGCCAAAATGCCTGAAGTCCAGTGTCAAGTACCCACAGTCAGTGATGGTCTGGGGTGCCATTTCAGCTGCTGGTGTTGGTCCACTGTGTTTTATCAAGGGCAGGGTCAATGCAGCTAGCTATCAGAAGATTTTGGAGCACTTCATGCTTCCATCTGCTGAAAAGCTTTAAGAAGATGAAGATTTCATTTTTCAGCACAACCTGGCACCTGCTCACAGTGCCAAAACCACTGATAAATGGTTTACTGACCATGGTATTACTGTGCTCAGTTGGTCTGCCAACTCTCCTGACCTCAACCCCATAGAGAATATGTGGGATATTGTGAAGAGAAGGTTGAGAGACGCAAGACCCAACACTCTGGATGAGCTTAAGGCCGCTATCGAAGCATCCTGCGCCTCCAGAACACCTCAGCAGTGCCACAGGCTGATTGCCTCCATGCCACGCCGCATTGAAGCAGTCATTTCTGCAAAAGGATTCCCAACCAAGTATTCAGTGCATAACTGAACATAATCATTTGAAGGCTGACTTTTTTTTTGTATTAAAAACACTTTTCTTTTATTGGTCGGATGAAATATGCAATTTTTTTAAAATAGGAATTTTGGGTTTTCATGAGCTGTATGCCAAAATCATCAATATTAGAAACAATAAAAGGCTTGAACTACTTCAGTTGTGTGTAATTAATCTCATATATATGAAAGTCTAATGTTTATCAGTACATTACAGACAATAATGAACTTTATCACAATATGCTGATTTTTTTAGAAGGACATGTATTTGTTAGTAGATAAAGACACTGAAGTGGGAGTGTGTGTGTGTGTGTGTGTGTGTGTGTGTGTGTGTGTGTGTGTGTGTGTGTGTGTGTGTGTGTGTGTGTGTGTGTGTGTGTGTGTGTGTGTGTGTGTGTGTGTGTGTGTGTGTGTGTGTGTGTGTGTGCATGTGTGTGTGTGCAGCAAGAGCACACATCACTCCTATTTTGGTGTCTCTGCACTGGTTACCCGTTAACTTTAATGTTCATTTTAGAATCCTGACCATAACTTTCAATGCTCTACAAGGTCAAGCTCCTCCCTATATTACTGAACTGTTAAAGCCTTATGCTCCAACCAAGCCCTCTGGTCCACACACCAGAACCTTATAGAACAGGGGCATTCAATTCCGGGACTGGAGAGCCATTATCTGTTTCAACACACCTGATTTCAGTCAGTAGGTGATTAATAGGCTTCTGCAGACCCTGATGAGCTGCTGCACATGTGATTCAACCACTGAATCAAGTGTGCTGGAGCAGAGAAACCACCAAACCATGCTGAATACCGGCCCTCCAGGACGGGAATTGAATGCCCCTGTTCTAGAAGTTCCAAAAACCAGATATAAAAGTCGAGGTGATCACTCCTTCCAGGTTGTTGCACCCCGACTATGGAATGATCTTTCTTTAATCTTACGTAGCATTGACAGTCTGGATATCTTTTAAAAAAAAACAGCTAGACCCTTTTATTTAAAGCTGCTTTTACCTAAATCTTTTGTTTTCCTTTTTTTAATTCAAATTTGTAAAAATCTGTCATTTGTTTTATAACATTGTAACGGAATTGAAGTGATGTAACTATCTAGAGTTGTATTTTAATACACTGTAGGTAGATCACTTTTTATAATCAGAAGAAAAGGCTGTTTTTATCATCAGGGAGTTTAATTAAACACTCTGTATTGACTTTGAGACAAGAAAAGAGAGAGAGTTGGGATTGTTTGAGAATCTTTAATTTCTTAATTATAAATTCTAAACAATCTACCAGGACTAACTCTGTGATGGATGAAAATGGATTTGGATGTTGTGTTGGTGCGTGTGTGTGTGTGTGTGGTTGGTTCAGACTCCTTAGGCTGACGTCATTGAATCTGGTCGTCTTTGTTATGACTAGATATCACGAGGCTTATAAAGTGATGACATGAGCCGCTATTTTGCCGTGTACGTACCCAGTGGGGGGCCTCCCAGGTAGATCAGGAAATGCCAGGTCTGGAGACCTCGGATGTGCGCTGGAGCTGTCGGAGCAGCGGTCGCAGCGTCTCAAAGCCCGTCTGAAGGGTCGACCCCGGTACCAATCGGCGGCGTCAGCAATTTTATGATTCAGTTTTTCTAATTTTTATTTATTTCTGTTTTAAATCCTTACGATTTTAAGACTTTATGATTTGTTTTATATTATTTTTGATCCATGTGAAGCACTTTGTGATTCACTGTCTGTGATGAGTACTTTATAAATAAAATTTACTCACTTAACTCTAGAGAAACATTAAGATTTTCCAGTTTTCTGTCAAACTGCAGCATACAATGCAAATGCCACACCCTGTTCTGATTGAATGCTTTAACTCATAATACAGTGTGAAGAGGAGTTATATTATCATATAAGACCTCTAGTCAAACAAAGGAGTTGTCCTCTGTTAGAAACAAGGCCACCATTTTTGTTCATGCTTCAGTTTGGGTCAGCCGAGCTGAAGATTGCCATGCGTGAACATTTAACTGGTCTACACTCCTTCTCTTTCAGTGAACAATTGTGCAGCTAAAGAAAATGACAAATCAGCTGAGTTTCTTCTTCTATCCTTGATGCTTTTGTTCTAAAATGTCAACTGTTTGTAGTCAGTGTGCACCATCCAAGACTTTAGGCCTGCAGATGAACCTTCAGGATACTTTTGGACTGGATGAGAAAATCATGACACAAGTATTTAAAACAGATATTATGTTAAAATGACCCCTATTAGGGGCTATGTGACCAGCTATGCATGAAAGAGTTTAAACTGGACAATAAAGTTGGAAATCAGTGTAAATGTTTAAATAAGTTTGGATATTGAAGCAGCTTTAAGAATGCACCATTGTGCTTTGGTCTTAGTTTACCTCAAACTAGCCGTTAGCATATCATTCTGGCAGAATGTAAAGTATGTTTCTCCAAAAAGAGACGGTTCAGGAAGTTATCTATTTAAGATAATTACATCAAACCTCCACACAGAAACACATTTTCAAATGGCTGAACTATCTCCTGAAGTCTTTTCTATGTAAACTTTATTCATGTTTCATCCACTTATATGCTCACATGTGTTTTCTCCTAGCCTAGTGGACTAGACCAAATTCTTGCTTTGTAAAGTTTGGTCTAGGCACGCTCCATTGGAACCTCCGCAGCTCCTACCAGAACTCTGGCTGGCCAATCACAGCTCTCTAGAGGGGTTTCAAACACATAAAGAGCTGTGATTGGTCCATAATGGTGGGCCAATCATAGTGCTCTATCTGCTTAGTGAACAAATCACAGAGCTTTATCCGCTTTGTGGGCCAATCAGGGCACTCTATATGCCTGGTGGGTGGGATGATGCAACAGAGTGAAACAAGAGTATGTCACATTCATTGTCCAGTAGGATGCGGAGATCATTTGAAAGACAACGGTAGAACCCGCCCCACAACCGAGAGCCGTCAATGGAGCGTTGCCAGACTAAATAATACATTTATTTAGTCTGGCTTGCCAGGCTAGTTTTCTCCCACAACTGAGCTTAAAGCGCTGCATACAGGTTCAAGGTCAGATTCGGTGAATAAAGTAGAACAAATTAAGTAAGTAAAACTGTCAGGAAAGGAATGCAGATTTGAATGAGGTAGCCTATTTGAAAACATTCTGAATTTTAAGAACTCTACTTAACAAATGAGCGTTTTTGTAAGCTAGTCCTAACTTTACCTCATTTGCTGCTTGTAGTTCACAAATATGCCTGAAACATTCATTTATATTGAGTAGTTTAGATTAAAAGAATATATTTGGGATAACATCTTGGGATCACCATTTTAGGTAGGAATTACACAAAAATCACAATTTAAGAACAAGATTCCCTTTTTCTTAACAGAACTAACACTAAAATTAACATTTAGCATCAGTCTTTAGATGATGTTTTATAATGTTTTTGCCTCTGTTTGTGTTGGAACCAGCTGGATTCAAGGTGACCATCACAGAAAACCAAAACATGCCTTCCTTCTTCCGTCTCAGGAACATTGCTAAGCTGAGTTTCTGTTCCCGCTCTGAACTTGAGACAGTTATCCACACCTTCATCTCCTCACGCTTAGACTACTGCAAGTTGCTTTTCACTTGTCTGAGCAAAACCTCCCTGAACCGTCTACAGGTGGTTCAGAACGCCTGTGCTCGATTTCTGACAAAGTCCTCCAAACACACCCACATCACCCCGCTTCTCCTCCAGCTTCACTGGCTGCCAGTTAACTTCTGGGTTCATTTCAGTATCCTGGCTGTGGTTGTTAGGGCCTATATGGACAAGCACCATCTTATGTTGGTGATCTTCTCAGTCACTACGCCCCCAGCAGGTCCCTGAGGTCCTGTGACCAAAGCCTACTGGTTGTGCAGCGCACCAGGCTGGCATTGGTGTGACCTTTGATTGATTCTTCATCACTACCTTCTCCTCATTCTAATGCCTTTCCAGAGATCCACTGATCACCTCTTTCTAATTCATTTTCTCATTCTCTTTCTTCACATTTTTTATTACAACTTTTACTTTTCCCAATTTTATGATTTTTTTAATCATTTTAAAATTATTTTTATTTTGTACTTTTTGCTCTTGTGAAGCACCTCATGAATTTTATCTTGAGAGGCGCTATATAAAAGGTAATTTCTTGATCTTCTTCTAAAACTCGGTTTTACAGATACTCGACTACAACACGAAAGAAGCTGTCATTCACGACGCTTCTGGTGTGACACTGTGCATCATGTCATTGCCCACGCTGGACCATACCTTCACCATTTCTCAGCACAAAAAGATAATTATGTTAGTTTAAAACTAGCATGAAAAGCAGCGGGGGCAGCGTGCTTTCCTGCAACAAATGCTAGACCTTTAATTTTCCTTATCTTTAAAATGTCAAGGTGATTGCATCTTTTGGGTGTGTGCTAGTATTTGCACACACACACACACACACGCACACACTCTACTACTGTGATAATTGTTTTGAGAGCTTCCACTGCAGCTGCTGCTCTCACAAATCTCCATACAGTACCCATCGTGTTGTTGGTCACATTAACTCACATCAAAAGGAAAAATGAACAGAAGCCCTGACTCCTCCCACTATGCCTTTTGGTCCTCTCCATCACCTCCTCCACCTCCTCCACCTCCTCCCACCCTCCCGGGTAGCAGCAGGTGTTATTCTCATGTCACCTGAAGATTTAGGTGGTAATTGGCATTACCTCTCTCCCTCTCTCTCCTTCTGTGCTTGTGTGTGTGTGTGTGTGTGTGTGTGTGTGTGTTCAGGGGGAGTTATTCTTGCTTCGTCTCATGCCAGCAGGGGACGAGTGTGTTTCTGTGCAGCCGAGGAGGAGAGAGAGGGGAGAGGGAATCACGCCTTAAAGACACGTGGGAGAGATTACTCAAATATTCCTCTTCCTTTGTACCTTTATCCCTCTCGCTGCGGCACGGTCATCTCTCCTCAAGCAACAAAAAGATGAAGCTCGTTTCTTTTTTCTTTTCTTTTTTTTTTGCAGGCTTCTGCACAGCACGACAAATCTATAATAACCTATTTACACCAAGGTTTCACTGCCGCTGAAGGCTTTGACCTTGTCTTATGTTCTCCTTAATGCATAGCCAGTTTTTATAACATATACAGTTTTGTCTAATTCCAACCAAGTTCCAAATTCATGCATTTGTCCAAAGTGCTTTTCTGTCTACAACAGGTCCGCAGCTGATAGTTAATGCAATCCGGATCAGATCATCCTCCCAGGAGCCAATTAACTGCACTGATATTACATAATGACAGCCCACACTTTATAACGACATGCCGGACCTTGCAGAATGGACAAGGCTGGTAATAAAGAGGAGGATGAGTGACAGAGCAGAGGAAATGAAACACCTTGAAACTCTCAGGATGCTCCGAGCAAAGAATAATTCACAGCATCTTCTTACCTTTGCTGTTGTCCTCTTCTCTGTTGAGATACATGGCTGTGTGTTTCTTCTCTCTCCGATCTGAGGCGGATAACAATGGCGTTTGTCTCACTTCTTATTTGATAGTGTACTCCTCCGTGAGTCGTGAACTCCGCTGATGTGGTTTGTAGTAGTAGCTGCTTATTGTTTTGTTGCCACTCAGCTGCCTCTCCTCTCCTCCTAGTGGATGGGTAGGCTAACCAGTTTGAGACTCACACGCTACTCCCTCCCTCCCTCCCTCTCATCCTCCTCCTCCCCCTCTCTCCCAGCCTCCTCTCCCTCTCCTCCTCCTCCTCCTCCTCCCCCTCTCTCCCAGCCTCCTCTCCCTCTCCAGCATCAACTGAAATGTAGCTCAGAGGACAAAATGGGACTTCTGCAGCAGAGCAAGTCTTCATTTATTGTTCAATCAATTTGTGCATCAGTCGATCAGGTTCAAATCTATAATTGGAAGTGCAGACTCAGTAATTTGATGGGATTCAGACTTGGTTTATTTTCACTGGCTGATCTTTGTTGTTGTTGTTTGTCATCTCACTTGTGATTCATATCAGCAAACAAATTTCTATATCATAGAAAAGCAATTTCAACTGTTTTATCATTGATATTTTCAGTGCCTTCCAGAATGAGCCGTTTCAGGGCTCTGTTACATTAATAAAACTAGCTGAAGCTGGCCACACCCACCCATCCCCCGCTCAGGCTGCATTAAGCTGAGAAGCTCCAATACCCAGAAGCCTTTGCTCCTCCAGCAGCAGCTCGCTCTTATATGTGAGATTGATCTGCTAATTGTCCTGTTTGTGATGTCAGAATTGGGGACTTTTTGAAACAGCTTGTTTTAGGCACACAATTAGTAAAAACAAACACTGACAGAACACAGATAGATGATTTAGTTTTCAGTTTGGAGTGTTTATAAATGAAGTAGAGAAAAACTTCAGAAAGTTGGGACTCTGTTGGGAGAAATTGAGCTGACATTCCTGGTGCCGCAGTCTGCTTCCAGCATGTTTCGCTGCAATACTTTTATTTTGAAAATTACTGGTGACTTTTCACTGAAGCAGTGTGTTATTTCCTATCTAGCTCTATGGTAACTGTGGTAATTGACACATCCCAGAAGCAGCTATTGGAAAAATTAGAACCCGTTCCCATCTTTAATGCCGCGGCGTGCCGTTTCTGGGCCGCTTCTGAAAATTGCCGCGTTGCGGCTAGTTTGTTACACTCCATAGATTATGATGGACTCTATTTGAAGCGGTGCCGTTTCGCTGCCATTACGCGCCGCTTTTGCTTCCAGTGTGCAGTAGCTTACAGCTGTGCTTTGTCACAAAGTAGTCCCAAGTCTAAAATGGCGCCTGTGATTCGTTCATGTTACCAATTATTTTCACTTGCAGTCAGTCTGATTGTTTAGATCACCAAGCAGAATTAGGATCACTACTGAGTGATTTTAAACTTGTTTTTACTCACAATGCTAGTTGGATCCATTCACTTACTGTGTTTTATGCTAAAGCTAAAGGAGCTGGGTCAGGAGAATGACTGGCCTGGTTAAAAATAGTTTTTCCCCACTAATCTAATTCTGGGAAATATGTCGACAGACAAATGTTCATTTTTAGGTGAAATATCACTTTAAACCCACATTTTAAATATTGTGTGAGAACATTTTCCTGTCAAAGAAAAGGCTTCTTTTTTCCAGATCAAAATTTCAACCCAACAATGCTAAAATAAAAACCCTAAAGTGCAGTGCCTTTATGTACGAGATGCTTTTGTGCTTTTATTTTTCTTTTTTCTTGATGTTGTTCTTGTCTCTCAAAAGAAATTCTTCTTTTTCAGTGCAAATAAAAAGGAGTAAAACAGAAATATTGATCAGTTATCATGAAAGACAAACCTAGTGACAAATTATGCAAGAACCATTCATTTCTGCTCATGATTATAACCAAATGAGCATTTTAATTCTTAGAAGCTAAAAAAATAGAATAAATCACGTTTATTATGGGTTTCCTTTTTTTTAAATGATCACTTTTCATCGTGTGGTGCAAATGAGACAGAATGTTGTGCTCTAAAGAAATGTTATGGTACAAAATAAATAAAAAAGGAGTTAAATGAGTGGAAGGAGCTAGCTGAAGCATAACTATAAAAACAATTTTAATTGCTTTTTTTCACACGTTGGTAGGAAACGGTCATTGCAGCAGCAGCACATTGTAGTCTCAGCGACACATCGAACTGGTTAAGTTGGTAAAAAACTGTGAAAATGTTGCTCCACTGCAGAAAAGGTTCTAATTCATCTCCTCCACATCTGCAGTCAAGACAGTTTCATGTGCAGGTTTACTGACCACACCAGAGCACAGGTCGGAGTACATCAACCAGAGACTCGTCTGATGCAAGCTGTCTAAATGAACTGCAGGAATGAGATGTAGATTATTTTAGCACTCAGTATTCAAGCTGCCATACATCTAGCAGCCCTGTAAGTGAAGGAGGACAAATCTGCCCCTGACCTTGACACAGTCCAAGAATAAACCAGTTAGAAAGCAATTTAAAAGAATTCCCTTAATTATTTTTCTTCCTCGTGTTCTCTGAGTAAATTGCCAATTTGTAACTGAACTTTCTTTTCCTCTGCAAGAAGCTGGAAGGAGGAGAAAGAGAGAAATGGGATGAACCATGACAGTTATTAAAACTACAGCAGAATGTCTGCAGCAGGACCACTGGTCCTTGCTCAGACAGATGCGGTGTAATAAACTCAACCAATTTCCTCTTAGCCGGCATCTCCAAAACAAACTGCTATAATGTGATTTTATTCATAAAGTATACATCTAATGTTTCAGTCAGTCTTGTGCCTCGCTGATTTTATAGATTAAAAATTAAACAGGATATGAGTAAAGCAGCAAATGTTTTGAACATTGTTGCAGCACTAACAGATTGCCTGCTTTTGTCAACAAAGCCTAGGAAAGTCATTTATCCGGAGCGTTTCTGTGGTGATTTTTATTTGATCACATTTTGTTTTGTGCCGAGCTCCGTGCTATTTCCACTCGACTGAGCATCTTTGGCCGTTTGTTGGGAGAATTCTCTGCAGACTAATTTGACCACAGCCTATTCCCAGATATTCCCCACCCCTCGCTCCCAGCAACATTGTGCCTGTCGCTGATGCATCCGTCTCCGCTGGTTTCTATAAATACCACCTTCTCTTCCCCATCAAAAACCTGATTCCCATTGATTTAGTGACCTATATACTCATCACCACCATTCCCTCCCTTTTCCTCCTCCTGCTGATGGTCCTCTGCTGTCTCCACCTCTTCTCGCTTCCTGCCTTTTCCCTCCATCATTCAGCTCTACTTAACCACCTCTTCCCTCCACCTTCTTCCCCTCCTCTTTCATGCTGGAGAGCAAAAAAAAGGCTAATAATAGTTCACAATGGAAGCTTAAGTCCTAACATGGGGAAAAAAAAGAGGATTTGAGTATGAAACAGGAACAGTGGCTGCTGTATTTCAAAGTCGTGTAGTGGAAAGTCGAGCCTCCATCTGAACCCTGGTGTGAGTAAACACTGGAGTAGATGGAAGCTGATGAAAGGAGTCTCTCAAAGAGGTGCAAAAAAATCCAATACGAAACTCGACTCTGGTAGAAATGAGAGAACGAGACATTCAGAGAGAAGAGTGAGTGTGAGTGTGTGTGTGTGTGTGTGTGTGTAGGGTTACATGAAGGTACTATGATGCAATTATGCTGCAGGGACCTGCTCAAAAAAAGCATCGTGGAAACGTGCGCCACAACTCTAATGATGAATTTATTAAGCTGAACAGGATTTTAAAAAGTGAATGAGAAAGAAAAAACGTGAAGTCATGCAAGTCAAAAAGTCTGCCGAGATACACTCTCAAAAAATGCATCATGCACGTTTAGACAGGCTTAATTTATCAAGTGAAAACAGATGCTTCTGCTAACTAGAAACCATCTGCAGATTAAATTTCATCACAGCTGCATGAAAATTTGCAGTCCTGAAGAAAGAAAATTTAGCTAAGAGAACAGGGTTGGAGAATATGATGTACTGCTCCATCACCTGAAACTATCCAACACCTGTATTACCAGTTACTGCTGACTCTCATCCCACTCCCACGCCACAGGGGGCTGTGGCTGTACTGCAGCTCCACAGCGACACCTAGTGGCTCTGAACTGAACCAAACCATCACAGCAGACCGATGGTCCTGTTGCCCCCGAGGACACACACACACACACACACACACACACACACACACACACACACACACACACACACACAGTCGTCCTTGGTCTCTTCAAAACTCTGCCCTACTATTACAGACAAACACACATTGTCAGTTCTTCTTGTATCCTGTCAGATAACTACTGGACCTTGAAAGCAGAAACAACAATGAGAGGGACGGAACAAAAATAAATAAATAAACTTAAAAAATAGAGTGTAACCTTGAAAACAGACAACTACATCAGTCAATTTGAGGACAGTCAGTTTATTGAACAGTAAGTTGTGACAAGAAACAATTGTTTTCTTTTCCCATTGCATTGCAAACAACTGTGCCATTCACCACATAAACGCTCTCTGTCACAGAGGCTTTGCAGATTGACAGCGTGACAAGGGAGTATATACACTCAACAAAAATATAAACGCAACACCTTTGTTTCTGCTCCGATTTTTCATGAGATGGACTTAAAGATCTAAAATTCATTTCAGATACACAATATCACCATTTCTCTCAAACATTGTTTACAAATCAGTCTAAATGTGTGATAGTGAGCATTTCTGCTTTGCTGAGATAATCCATCCCACCTCACAGGTGTGCCACATCAAGATGCTGATCTGACATCATAAGTAGTGCATAGGTGTACCTTATACTGCCCACAATAAAAGGTCACCCTGGAAAGTGCAGTTTTTTGCTTTATTGGGGGTCTGGGGACTCAGAACCGGTCAGTATCTGTGTGACCACCATTTGCCTCATGCAGTGCAACACATCTTCTTCGCATAGAGTTTATCAGATTGTCAATTGTGGCATGTGGAATGTTGGTCCACTCCTCTTCAATGGCTGTGCGAAGTTGTTGGATATTAGTGGGAACTGGTACACGCTGTCGTATACGCCGGTCAAGCACATCCTAAACATGCTCAACGGGTGACATGTCCGGTGAGTATGCTGACCATGCAAGAACTGGGATATTTTCAGCTTCCAAGAATTGTGTACAGATCCTTGCAACATGGGGCCGTGCATTATCTTGCTGAAACATGAGGTGATGTTCATCTATGTACGGCACAACAATGGGCTTCAGGATCTCATCACGGTATCTCTGTGCATTCAACAAGCCATCAATAAAATGCACCTGTGTTCTTTGTCCATAACAGATGCCTGCCCATATCATAACCCCACCACCACCATGGGCCACTCGATCCACAACACTGACATCAGCAAAGCGCTCACCCACACGACGCCACATACGCTGTCTGCCATCTGCCCTGAACAATGTAAACCGAAATTCATCCATGAAGAGAACACCTCTCCAACGTGCCAGACGCCATTGAATTAGAGCATTTGCCCACTCAAGTCTGTTACGGTGACGAGCTGGAGTCAGGTCAAGACCCTGATGAGGACGACGAGCATGCAGTTGAGCTTCCCTGAGACGGTTTCTGACAGTTTGTGCAGAAATTGTTTGGCTATGCAAACCAATTGTTTCAGCAGCTGTCTGAGTGGCTGGTCTCAGACGATCTTGAAAGAGAACCTGCTGGATGTGGAGGTCCTGGGCTGGTGTGGTTACACGTCATCTGCGGTTGTGAGGCCGGTTGGATGTACTGCCATATTCTCTGAAACACCTTTGGAGACGGCTTATGGTGGAGAAATGAACATTCAATGTACGAGCAACAGATCTGGTTGACATTCCTGCTGTCAGCATGCCAATTGCACGCTCCCTCAGTGCTTGTGGCATCTGTGGCATTTTGCTGTGAGACAAAACTGCACATTCCAGGGTGGCCTTTTATTGTGGGCAGTATAAGGTACACCTGTGCACTACTCATGATGTCGGATCAGCATCTTGATGTGGCACACCTGTGAGGTGGGATGGATTATCTCAGCAAAGCAGAAATGCTCACTATCACACATTTAGACTGATTTGTGAACAATGTTTGAGAGAAATGGTGATATTGTGTATCTGGAATGAATTTTAGATCTTTAAGTCCATCTCATGAAAAACCGGAGCAGAAACAATGGTGTTGTGTTTATATTTTTGTTGAGTGTATATCATTTGTTTAAAGTGCTTTTCACTGCACGATTCCTCTTGGAGGAAGAGAATGGGGGGCTGTGAGGTGAGCTCAGGGCCCCAAAAAGACCTCTAAGCTTCCTGGCTGCACTAGTCATACACTGTGTGATGTTACGTGTCTCATCTTTACTTTGTGTGCATCTGTGTGTGGCTTCTACTTATTGCATAACAGTAAGCTGGTTTGTGAATTTTTATTTTAAATTTCAGTGAACATTTAAAGCACAAATCATTAGATGAATATGTAATAAACTCTTCACAATAATTCTAATACATCTCATAATATCTAAGTTACATTCTTATATCTGATGCATATAGGCAACTTACATTTTTGTGGCTATACTGCTGAGGGTTAACATAGTGGACACCATTGTGTGGGTGTGTCTCAGCCCTCTGGTTTCACAGATAAATATGATCAAAAAGGGTCACTCAGAAATAAATCTTAGAACACCGAGCTCCCTACAGTATTCAGATATTATTAAGAGTGTTGTCTTAACAATAATAATAATAGTCCTTTGTGCTTTCTTTGAGTGTACACTCTAAGTCATCCTTTTGGTGTTTAAAATAAACCTCCTCGGCAATGATCCGCACTCTGATGGATGCCAGGTCGAGTACCAACACAGAGGGAGTAAAGAGGAAAAATATCTGAGTGTAACTCTAACAACAACTACACATCAACTACGGCACCACACGGTCAGACACACACACACACACACACACACACAAACACACGCACAAACAAAACCAAATGCACAAAGTCACAGCTGAATTAAAACCAAACACTTTCAGGATTCAACTATAAAAACTGATCTGAAGACAGTGTAGAAGGGATGAGGGTTAAAAAATAAAATCCTAATAATCTCAATAACACAAAAAGTAGGCGTGGATCAGGTTGGAATGTAAATCAAAAATAATACAAGAAGCTCACATGAGTGGGAGAGTCGTTTTGCTGTTGTCTTTAGCCGTTATCATCGGACGGTGTTGGTCCCTCCCTGACTATGGCTTTCAGGTACAGTAAGACAACACGAAGATTATCTCACATTCAGGCAGTGAAGCCTCGGTTCTTAGTGCAGTCGCTGTCGTTCTGCGGCTACGTCGTGGAAAAGAAGCACCATTCAGACAGAAGCATTAACACAAACTCTACCGAGCATCTCAGTTCAGTCCGTTTCTACGAGCGTAGCTAAATGTTCGCTGTGAACGATCAGCAATAAGATTTATCGTTTGGTCCTATAATTAAACAGAAGAAAACTGCAGGTTTTACCGATAACACGAGAGATGGCACCTCCAGCAGAACCATCAAAGATCTACACTAGTGTTCCCCTTGGCGTTCAGTAAACAAAAACATCTGCTGCATTTATATTCATAGTTTCATTTCTGTTCCTTCTTTTTTTTCTCTCCACATCATAACATAAAATCACTACGATATGAGCTGAAGGGGGGAGGTAGGTGTGCAAAACAGCCATCATGTACAAAACAATAAAATCTAACAGAAAACTCATTTCATCTGCATATGTACAATCTAGATAAAGTGGACTATTTGACACAGAAACAAACAAAAACACAACACGTACAAATATACAAAGATCTAAGAAAGAAATATCGATAAATAAAAGCTCACTCCCACGAATATTACACCAAAAAGTTGCACAGGACCACCGAAGAGCTGCTTGACCAGTGGGAGCAAGGAAGGAATGTGATTGGATGATAAACATCAAAGTCACCTTGATCTCCGGTGGGATGAATCAATAGCAGGGCTTCGGTGTTTTCTATTTTTCCCCTTGGAAGCTTAACGCAAACAAACCCATCTAAAGCAAATCAGCAAAGATACATTTGGTAAAACTCAGACAACACTGAGAACACAACAATTAGATTTTCAGATGAAGACAGAGTTTTGTTTGCTCTTTGGGGTCGTGCGACTCAATTCAAGTTTGGACAAAGCTTTAAGTCTAGCGATAACTCTGCTGTAAACAAATAAAAATCATATGTTTGCATCAAAGGAGAAAAACTGGCTCCACGATGCACACGGATGCACCGCAAGACAGAATATTTAATAATAATTTGCCTTTTTTTAGAGATTTCATTCCTCAGCTGTTCCCAAACAGAGCCGAAAACTGCCAGGGCGCTCTGAACTCAAGACGAGGCTTTGGTCAGTCATGTCACAGCGGGCGTTTCCCATCACATGAAGATGCATAAACTCCAGCTGTGACCTCACTGAGTGGAGTCTGGCCAGATGTGCAAGGGTTCTGACCAAAAACAAAAAGACAGCTGCTTTTGGTGATCGTGTAAGCAGTTTTCTTCCGTCTGGTTCGTAACCAGGAAACAAAGACGTCGTTCAGAGGTAAAACAGTCCAACCATTGTGGCCGTGCTAAATATCAGATGGAACCTGATCTACTTAAAAAGCCAAGGCAATCAAAGCCTGCTCTGAGCTGAAAGGCTGAGTTCATTACAACCACTTACTGTACAGGAAGGGAAGTGGCTTCTGAAGAAAGATCAGAGGGATTGTGCTGGTCTCACATCAACACGTTGCCAGGGACCGAAACAGCCTCTTAAGGCTTGTTTTTCTCCAGTTGCAGCCATTTCATCTTCTCAGACATACAGTCTGCATTTTTTGAACTTCTCAAATATCCTCCTAACAGAAGATTGTGCTATTAACCGCCAATTTAAAACGCCAAGTCACAATTTCACCAAGGGATTCTCTGGCAATAAAATGTTGCTCAACTTCTAAAAAATAATCAGCACTTGCAGGACTGCAGCAGCCAAGAGCAGCACGTCTGATTAAAAGACACAACAATCATCTTCAAAAACACAACAAAAATATCTTGTAGTCTGATATTTGTGGCTTGGTTTCCAGAGAGCTTCTGTAGCTGAGCCTGCCTCCTGGAAACTTGTGTGCCACCACAGGCATCTTGGCAAACAAAGGCTCCCTTCTGAACTTTTTGAACATTCAACACAACAAATTAAAAAAACAAAACAATAACTGGTCATTCATCAACCTCAAAAAAATAATTAACTTTCTCAAGAATAAGATGAATTCTCATGTAGTTGAAGTGATGCATCGTGGGAGGGAAGGCAGAAAGAAGGGGCTTCTTAGTTGTCTTTTTTAGGCAAGAAGCTGAGGATAAATTCCCCCACGCCCAGGAAGTATACCACCTGTGCAATGCCGAACAGCGGTGCAATGACCAGGGCTCGACAGTACGCTCCCTTCAGGAAGGCCGCCGGACCCTCGTTGCGCATGATTTTCCTAGAGAGCAAACACCGACTCATCACTTATATGAAACCACACACCCAGCATTAGTAACGTGTCTGTGCAGAGGATGTCAAAAGCAGCCACACACAGCACCGACATAACCAGGTCACCTGATGCAGTCGGTCACTCCACTGTACGTGTCTTCTGTGCTCGCTCGGTTCAGGGACTGCAGCCGAGTCTTTATTACTGCAATTCAAAGAGACGCCGATTAGAACCTAACGCGGAGCGTCGGTAGCTGTAGAAACGCAACTGGAGACCCCTGCTCACCGTCAACGGGGTTGACAGCAACGGCCGCTGTGCTTCCTGCAACGCAGCCGGAGACAAACGACACGTAGAAAGGAGCTGGGCCCTCGGCGCCCCGTTTGCCCAAGTTATTCAGGTTGGCAAAAAGGGGGAAATAGATGATGGAGAAAGGAACGTCCCTATGAAGACAGAAAGAAGACTTTTAATTAATACCGTCTAATATGGAGAAATGATTGAACTGGCTCTTATAAATATATATATATATATATATATATATATCTATATATATATATATAGATAGATATATATAGATATATATAGATATATATAGATATATACATATGTAACAGTCTTTTGAGAGTTTTAAGATAAATTAGTTGTAGTAGCCATCTTAGCTGTGCCCTAATCCAGCAGCTACATACTTCCGGGTGCACATTTTAAGACTTTGCAGCGAATCGACAAAGCTGCTCAAGTTTGATGAAGACTTAAAATGCGTCCTAGTTCCCCCTAGACTTCATGAGCCAGTCTGGCGTAGCCCTATAGACTTATGCCATCCCAGATTCATTGCAGAATGAAGGGTAGATTTTTTTTATTTCTGTAATGTTGGCGAACGAAGTAGAAGATCAGAGTTTCAAGTGTTAGCATGTATAATAATATCTGGTTGTGCAAAAAAATGAAAGTCTTAGGCGGTTGTGTTGTTAAGGTTTTTGTTTGCGTATTTGTTTTTTATTGTGAAAAATATTGTGAAAAATCCTCACAAACAAGCTAGCATAGCCCGTATTTCTACACGTATTGCTTAAACTTCTGTTTAGTGCCATCACAGTTGCTAGGCAACAGCTTGCACACTGAGGTAGGGGGAAAGAATGAATATAGAAGCTAGGTAGAAGAAGGACCCGTCCTACGTGGACGAGGTAGGATGGGTAATCACAAGGATGCTACCTCTGAATTTGGACAGTTGGTGAGATATTTTGATTTTACTACAGACTTACTACTTTATGACGTACCTGAGCAATGTGGCACCGAGGCCCTTATAAAGCCCAGCTATGCCCTTTTCCCTCAGTAATTGTCTGGTTAGCTGCATGGCTGTGGGGGACTTGGTCTCCACGGTGCCTGCAGCCACCGTCTCCGGCATGAGCTTCCTCTGAGCAGCTAAAACAAACAAGAATAAAATAAACACAGCTTTAGACTTCCATCATCTACCAGTGCTCAGACCTGACTTGCTGAAGGTGTATTCTCTTACACGGCCACATGGGGCCGCCCTATCTCCATCGTATCAACACTTCAGTGAGTGATTAACTAGCAGCGGTTTGTAATTTCCTCTTACCAAGCCTTCCAGCATCCTGAAGCTGGATTTTCAGCATCTCCATAGGAGTTGTTACAATAACCTAGAATTAAAGCAGATCAGACAAGGTCAAACCATTTTTTCTGTCAGTACATGTAATATGAAAGTTTAATTGTGAGTGGTGCGGGTGTCCGAAGTCTGGCATCCATTCAATTAATGCCTAGTCTTGGTGTCTGCTGTAGTCACACATTAGTAACTAGTTAACTAGATTAAGGGTGAGACGGGCATGTAATCCAAGAATCTGCTGCTCTTAATCTAATCACGTTCCTCGAGCATGAAGCCCTCATTGACAAGAGGCCTTTCCCTCTGACTCACTCAGCCAGCATCTTATCTGAGCACTCACATCTGCATAGCTGCCAGGATATATCGCCTCACAAACTAGAAAGACGTTCAATCTGAACATTAAAGCTCACAGATAACACAAGTTACAAACTCCCAGTGTGTTTTGGTGACCGCTGTAGCTCGCTCTAGTGCCGTTGTGGCTGAGTGCAGCAGCAAATGACAAAGATAAATGAGGCAGTGCCTCAGGCCCGCTGCTGTGTGCTGAAGTCAGAGGGTCCATATGGAGGAAAAGTAGGATGCGATGAAATCTGAACCTTGCTAACTCACTCACCTGGCATGTACCTGCCCCACACCCGGCCAGCATCTCTTTGAGCAGAGTGAGTTTTCTGGAGAAAAAAAAAAAGCATGATCAGAACAAAAAGTGACAGGCATCTTTATTCCTGCAAAACCTTTAAGCAGAAAGCTCCTCCAGAGCTTGTGATGCTAATCTTTGTTTTCCAAGTCTGCATGACAGGGACAAGCATGGATTAATAATTTACACCAAGGGTAGCTAGGCCAGACGAGTCAGCCTGCATGTTTGTTACCATGGGGATGGAGGCAGATGCCCCAGAAAGCCTCTGGTTTATCTGTGCACGCAGCACTGAAGGTGAGCTACCGCTACTTCCACAAGATGATGTTTGCTAGCACCATACCATGCAACCTGGCAACCTAATTTGAGTAACTCTGTGATTGTGAAGTCACACAATTAACAAGGCAGCTTGGAATGCTTCGTGCATCCGGAGAGGTGACAGAAAGGTGAAGGATTACCGGGAGCCTCGGGAGAGAATGCAGGCAGCTAATGTGTGGGGTTGTAACACATGTTAGTAAACACGCCATTTAGTTGATGAGGGACGTGGGCGTGCTGTAAGTCAGGCTGTCAGCGCTTTAATGCCTCACCCATCCTTAGAGAGGTGATGCCTGAAGAAGTCGTTAGCAGCCAATTTAATGGCTTTCTCTGGTGTGACTAGCGTTAGGTTCACCGCAGCTCCTGGGGGGGGCAAACAAAGGACAGCGAACAAGAAATTAAACCGCAAAAAATAATAACACAAGACAGACAAACAAGGAAATTAGGTGGTTTACACTGGAATGCTTTGATTGTTAGCTATGTTTGGTGTCTCATTAAAGCTGGGGCATTCCAATCGTTGCCAATGAGCCAACAATAAGCTCCGAGAATCTTACCTCGATACATCCCGAAGTACCCCTCTGACCTGATGGTCTTAATAAGGCAATCTGACCTGAATGGCAAAAAAAACATCAGCAGTGAGTCAAAATGCTGGCTGACAGGCACCATCTTTGTGAGGTACTGACAAATGTTCCGTACATGCTGGTATAAAGGCGAGATCCATTTTGCTGGTTTTGCAGACGAGTCTTGGCCAGGTCAATGGGAAACACACAGGTCACTCCAATCAGGCCGGCGATCCCTCCATTAATCAATTTGGCAGGCAAACTGGGCGTAGGTGGAGTTTAAACAAACGTACGAGATGTAGAATTAACCCTCCCACTGTCCTAATGGGTGTGACCCCGCGAGGAAAGTTGACCATTGAGCAAGGTTGATGGTTTATCCCTTGGGTCCATGTGGCAGGGGTGAGGAGTGAGCACCGCCTCACCCCTGCCACCTCAAGGGATAAACCATCAATCCTGCTTAATGGTCAACTTTCCTCGCGGGGTCACCCATAAAGACAGTGGGAGGGTTAAAAGTGTGTAAAGTTAAAAGCAAAAACACAATTTTTTTTCTAAATAAATATTTTCAGAACCACCTGTACCTGATCTGTTTATCAGCCATTTATTAAAAGCCCTTTCTGGTCCCTCAAGCGGTTAGTTCCTCTTGGTTGTTGGTGACTGTGGTGCTGTGTGGTCCAGGAGGGGTCAAACAGCTGATTGCCCGCTTGCTTCTATTGAGCTGGTTTTAATTCAAGTACTTCTGTGAAAGAAAGAAGAGAAAGACCAGTTCATGTTCAACATTCTCAGAAAGTGACACAGTGAAGAAACACCACAGAAGCAACGTAGCAAACATTTCATCTATTACGTAACAAAGATTAAAATGGCCTTTTAGCTCAGCGACACCCAGAACCAGCCCATTTTCTTACACACCAAAACATAAGGAAATATTTTCTATTTTCTCTACCTAAAACTGAGAATTTACAGATCATTTATTTAAAATGAGGGTTTTAAATGAACTCAGGGGAAGTGAAAGCTTTACCAAAATGATCATTTTGCACATAATACATTTTGTAACACACATTTTCAGTTTCCTTCATTAAAAAAAAAGAAATATGTCAAATTGAATGTGTAATAAATCTTATCCCACTGATGGATCGGCCTTTCCTCTGTTTGCTCTCAAGCGTTAAGGTTATCTTATTATAGCAGGAGTACATAGTCTAAACATATATGTGCCTTAGCTGGATGCAAGTATCTGAAATAAAAGAGCAAGTCCATTTCTATTCTAGAATAGAATAGAAAACTGGTTTAAAACCAGTCTAAAGCCTAAACGGCTTTTATTGTGATCATTTCAGTTAAATAAGTGACACATGCTCCACCCAGGTGAAATAATAAGCTGTTCCCTGTGCTCTGAGTTACCTGGTAAATCAGAGTCTAGAAAACTCCCATTATTAATAATAAGTGGTGATTTATTGATCCACATCTGACCCATCCCAGTGGAGCAGTGAGATGCCATCAGTACAGTTTTCTGCCTAAAGACACTTCAACACACAACCTTAGTTCTGGAATCAAACCAGTCTGATCAGTGGACACCCACTCTCCCCATTCAGCAATTAGATTTAAACACTTTTTCAAACTTAATGGAGGAAATGTAGCTACTTTTAAAAGTTATGATAATTCTACCTGCATAAAAGTGTTTCAGAGCTCTGTTAGTTTTTGAGGTTTTGTGTTTGAAATCTTTCATTCAAATTTACAGTGTGATAAAGATCTGTGGCTTTTTCTGACCCGACCCTTTTCTCGTCTGTTGTCTTCCTGCGGCCAATACAGGAAGTAGCGGGAGAACACTCATATTTAAATTAGTATCATACAGTTTCTCAGTGAACCAACCCTTTAATGTCTACAAAATAAAAGTCTGAAAACTGTTCGTTATTTTTAGTAAACCAGGTTTTAACAGAGGTTATTGTGATGCTTCTCCAACCTCAAAATGTGGACGTATTAGTCAGCAGCTGCAAACTGTGTGAAGAGGTAATTTGACCGTAAGCATTTTGCTAACCTGATGGATAAGCTTGTTAATCATTAAAAGTTTGATGGGTGTCAGCGGTTTTAGAGCACTTGAAGACAAAAGCAGGTTTAAATTAAAGCTGCAAGCAGCGTCGTTCGGCCCTCACAGCTCCGCGCCGCTCCGGCCTGGCCGGCAGCCCGGGGCACCAGGGCACGTCCGCGGAACAGAAACGTCGACCACCCCGACACCTGAAACCGCAAACGGTCACCTCGTCCGCACTTCACCCTGACTCAGCATCCCCTCTGAGCCCTCCATTTAATTACACGTCTCACCACTAGGGCATACTCTATCTTTACCACACTGATGGTGTGATGACACAGACCAACTTTAATGCTATTCTGACCACGATTTTTGAAGTTATTGAAGGTTAAATTAATCTAAGAGGCGCTGTGACCAACGACAGAAAAATCCCATTGAGGTCAACTTTGGTTGACAAAGATGGTTTTCTGTTATTTTGGCATCAATCAGACGTTGTGTGTTCTTTCTAGAGCCAGTGAGCTGAAAGGGGCGGAGCTACAGGGATTTGAACCAACAACCACATCAATGTGTTTGGTGCAGTCACTGATGTCACAAGCCAAGTATAATGCCATTCTGACCTTGTCTCTAGAAGTTAATAAAGTTTGAACCCATCTAGGGGGCGCTGTGACCGTTTACATCTAAATGCCATACAGGTCATCTTTGGTCATCAAAGATGGTTTTCTTTTAATTTGGCATCAATCAAACGTTGCATGGGTCACCTAGAGACAAAAAGCTGTAAGTGGGTGGAGTTAAAGTGATTTGAACAAGTGAGCACATACATGTGTTGATTGCAGTTGTGTGATGACTCCCACCAAGTTTGATATAGTTTGGAGCTTTTTTGGAGATGATACAAAGGTTTTATTGTATCTAGGGGGCGCTGTCCCAAATTTAGGAAATATTCCATGAAGAAGTTTGTAGGTTGATAACAATCATTTGTGTGCAGTTTGGTGTTAATTGGATCATGCATGTGTTATTCAGGGCCTAATATCTGTCAGGGGGCGGAGCTAAAGCGATATCAACCAATTACCACAGGATTGTATTGGGTGCCTTTGTGTGATGACACATAGCAAGTTTGGTGCAGTTACGACCTCGTCTGTAGGAGTTATTACAATTTTAAAGGTATGTAGGGGGCGCTGTGGTGACATTATATAATGTTCACCAACCGTTTGTGCCTTGTTGGCTAAAGGGCATGATTGTTGATTGCCATGTTCACTTTGCGCTTGGCTCCAAGAGACTTTTTTGTAGATCCTGAGACACCACATTAGTGTACCAAATTTCGTAATCCTCAGTCAAAGCATGGCTTGGGGCTGACAGTTTTAATGGTCCTAGGGGGCGCTATTTCAGAAAATAGGCCACGCCGACCGGATTTTCACATCAGATTTTTTGGGGGGCCGGACTAGGATCACTCACAAGAAGTTTCGTGACGATATCTTTAGAAATGACAAAATGGGAGGCAAACGTAAGGCCATGGCGGTACGCCTGACTTCGCCGCGCCGCCACAGCCCCGTCCTCTGCCGAAAACTCCCATAAAGTGATGCCAAGCAACCCCCACTTGTCTTGAGTTACCAGCTACAAATTTGTGGTGATTAAGTGAAATGGGGCAATTTGGGACCTTTCAAAGTAAAACTTGACCTTTTTGGTCCTGAGGGGGCAGGACTTGTGTGATGTCATCATCCGACCATTCAATTTACTTTGTGGGTGGATGATAAATGACCACAGAAATTTTTGTGACTCTATTCCATTCAGTAATGAAGTTATAGCAATTAACATTTTTTTGGCGAGTAGTCAAACTTCGAGGCCTGGCCCCGCCCCTTCAGCATATACGAAAACTCAGAATCCTTGTCTCATTTTGTTCGTTCATCCCTTCTGAGCAATTTTACACAACTTTTGAGACGATCGTGCGAAAAATGATCGAGCAATCCAATCAGAAACGGACCCTAAAAACTGCAAAAAATCGTCATTTCAACCCAAAATGGCCGACTTCCTGTTTGATATGGACCATGCTTGCAAGAGGCTTTTCTGTGCGGACTGTTGAGTACTACAAGTGTACCAAATTTCATAACTGTACGATAAACTAAGCTTTATGGAGAGGGTTTTTTTCACTTTCTAGGGGGCACTGTTAAGCCATTTTCTTTGCGATTTTTTTGGGACCTTTAAAATATCAAATTTTTCACCAGGCCTGACAAGTTTGCAAAATATTGTGAGTTTTGGGGTATGTTAAGGTCCCCAAAACGCCGTTCAAAGGGGGCACGGAATAACAAAAAATAATCAGAGCAAAAACAAGAGGCCTTCACAGCGCTTTCACTGCTCGGGCCTGATTAAATCAAGGGCCATCACACAAACTCCAGCCTAGAATATTCCTCATAGGCTGAATTATTGACGACCCTCTCGACCACTGGAACATCTGTGTGTCCTTGTGGTTTAATTTTAAAGATTGAGCCATACAAGTAAAGCTAAAAGAGTACAGATGTAGCCATGATGATCCCGTTTTCTGAAGCAGAGTGCTGTTACTGTAAAAAGATGCTTCCAATTTCCCCTTTTTTTCTCTCCACCCCCTTCATCCACCAATCACAGCCTGGCTCCGTGAGTGCAGCTCTTCTCTTGCTCTTTCCCTCCCTTCATCACCTCCCTCTCTCTATCATGATCATGAGTCACGACTCACCAAATGCAGCTTTTCCACCTCAGATCTTTGCTGACTTTCAGATTTTTTTGTGCAAAGTTCAAACGAGTACACGAGCAACTTCGCAAGTTTCTCCAATGGATGTTTCCAGTAACTTCATCAGAATGAAGCAGTAATCTGGTGTGCTCAGTTGGAAGGAGGGAGGACTGGGAGGCCCTCACTGGCTGATCCAGGGGTGGGGAAATGAAGAGGAGGAAGGTGGGTCTGTGACTGTCTTTCAGCTGGCTGTCCTGCTCCCTGTAGCTTCACAGCCCACCTATAGCTCAGCAGTGACTCTTGGCCCATTTTCTTCTCCTCCCTCTGACTTCCTCTTATAAAATAAACCCCACAGTCATCGCTCTTGTTTTTCTTTCAACCATTTCAATTCAGCTCTCTTAGTAAAATAACTGGAGAGATGTGCCAGCTGTTTGAATCGCTGACATCTTTTGAACATGACATACTCAAAGACCCTGAATTCAGCGTTACTTGTCACGTTTACTTAATGCAACTATGCCGGCACAAGGAAACGCATCTGACTTCCAGCCACAGTCTGGCCACAGCGCCTTGACATGACAATTGGAGTCTGTATGCACACAGCAAGTCCCAGTGTGGAGTGTCCACAAAACATTGCTCATCTCCAAAATATCCAAGGAATTTATTTTAAGCATAATGAAGTGATAGAATCTGTTGTGCAATGGGTATTTCATTTCACCAGACACTCAATAAACCAGCTTTATGTCTAATAAACTCCATACTACACATGTTTTCCTTTTTATTTGTGGTTTTTAGTGGTCGAAGGTTATAATATCAGCTTACTGCCTATGTGTATGCATATACATGTACCTTTGCTATTATTTTTCTTTAAACTTTTCTTAAGTGTGCTAAGTGAATTTCCCCACTGTGGGTCTATTATTCTATTGCCAGAATGTATTCAATTAACCCACTTTAACCTAAAACAAACATGCTTAATGTGGCTTTATATGTTCCCTCATGCATTTTTGTTAATGTTTTAGGTTTGTGCCAACAGAGCTGATAAGTACTGATGAGCAAACATCAGGTGATTACACAACTTGTGCAAAGCCTTGAACTGAACTTAAGTCAGCCGACTGAAAGCAGCTATTGGATATGCTTGATTAAAGAGCAAGTTCACAGTCCCAAGTCTGATAACGCTCCAGTTTTTGACCCTTGATCGTCACTACAAGTTGATCAATGATGGGTAATTACTCACAAGGATATTCAGCCAAGGTAACAATAGATACAACTGTTAGGTAAATAAAAAGAAGTGATGATGAGTTTGTGGCAGCATATGCCAGCTAACTGGAGAAATGATGAAACAGCACAAATATACAATGGGATGTTTCTTATAGAGATTATTACCAATCATCTTTCTCTCCTGGAACAATTACAACGGGTAATATCACTGCTACTACACAATGAAAGACAACACTCATCATTTAGCATTTTGTGCATCTAAACTAGAAAACTTTAAAGTAAAAATATAGATGTATTTTAATCTCTTTTTGTCTGAGTGATGGTTGAGTTGAGAAACTTGACCAGTTTCAGATTTGACACCACTCTGCTGACCAAAAACCACACTTGATAGGGTAGGTACCCTATACTGGGATCTCTTTCTCTGCTTTACGGCTGTTAGCTGTTACGCTAGTGGTTAGCATTTTCAGTTCACAGATCATCAACAAAAAGCGCAAGAAGAAGAAAAAGAAGTTTACTCTTGCTGTTGGCATCATGATGGAACCCGGAGGTGAAGCAAAGAGCTAAAACCAGAGTGAACATCGGGGCCTACTCTAGTTCAGGAAGCTAAAGGCGGCTACAAATGGTGACCTGGCTTTGTTGATACTGGATTTGTAAGTTATAACATATTTTTTGTCCAACAGTGTGAAACTTTTTACTCTGTGGTTTATTTTAGCATTAGTTGACTCAGGTTAGTGTTAGCTCTTTGTTAGCACTAGCCACATCAGGCTGCAGCAGGGTTGTTTACGAGGATTGTAATTCCACTTTCAACCAGTAGGGCAGAGGAGCAGGAAACTGCTCTTTGTTACTTTAAATGTATAGCGGAGGATCTTTTTCCTCCGGGTGGATCATCGGAACAATTGGTCCGCACAACTGTCAATCATTCTGTTGAACCATTCACGCAAGGCCGTCATCATACGTGCTCGTTGCTGGGTAGTTCTCACTTCCTGCGCAAAGCGAAGGTTGAGCTTTCTGCTCGACAGGTAAGCTTAAGTTCGGCAAGCTATTTGGAGAAATTAATTTCCTCCATACCTTTAATTGGTATTTGTCTGATAGATGCACCAAAAAAGCATCTGGTGTTCTGCATTACATAATTATCATTCAACACTTAAAATTATATTCTATTAATTATAGTTCTTTGGGATAATTATTTTGGGGAGGTTAAATCGGGATCAGCACATCTCGAGCATCATAAATATTAAACTTTTTTTGTAGTCCTTAAAAAACTGGTGATTGTACAAATTCTAAGTAAAGTAAAATCATAGAGAAATGCTATTTGTTATCAGCAAAGGAAGAAACTAGAAGGGGTGTGTAGATCAGAGATGGTGGGATTTAAACATGAAGTTATAAAGCTAGCTGCTAAAGACAACCAACTTCATGGCAAATCTGCTTTAAAACATAATAGATCCGGAAATAAAATCAGCTTGAAAAGCCCCAAACCAATCTACTCCTGTGAATTATCAATGCAAAAACCCCAAAAGCAAATCCTGCTCAGCCGGAGCGAATAAAATACCTGACCCGTCCCAGCTCCTTGGTGTCTGGTCTCAACAGGGTAAAGGTCTTTAGTGACTGATAACAGTGGATTTTAGAGGAAAAGATAAAAGGAAGTGAGCGGCTGGGACACTTGAGTCACATGACCAATGTGGTTAAGAAAAGAGAAAAGAACCGAAATTCACGATACACGCTCTCTTCATTAGCTTAGTGCAGAATGCTGCTGCCAGACCATCTGTCTCACATCACGAGCTGCTCTCAATAACACACACACACACACACACACACGTTTCTGCAGTATTCTATATATTCTTTGACCTATAAGATAAAAAATTAATTAAAGGAGTGTGTTTTAAGTAATCCTCTACACTGATATGCAATGATTTGACGTCAGAATACATGAAATTCCATCTATTTTTGAATCTAAACAACCACGCCAGTGTGCAGGATGAAATTGTGGTGTCACAGACAAATCTGATTACCATTTCCTCTTCCCTGCATCACTGGGATTATAAACTTAATACATACTTATGGGATCTCATTCCCAGCCCTTCTATCCACAGCCAGAGGAGTGGGATCTGGGCAGAGCGATGTGTTTCTGCCCCACTGAGATCATATTGCAGCCTTTAAACACGCACAAAAGTACTTATTTTCTTTGGTATCACCTGTTGCAGATCAGGAAATATCAGGTTGAGTTTGGCTTTCATGTGTCAGAGAGGTATAAAGCTCTTTTGTGCAGAGGGAAGGTGAAGAGTTTAGAATCTCCTCTAACACCCCGGTTTCAAGTATTCCACAGCTATTCTCTCTTACTTCTTTGTTTTGCTCCAATCTCATTCTCCGTCCTGCTGGTGAATTCTCTACACACAGGGGGAAAAAACTCCCTATAAACGTAGCTTTGTGTCATTTATTTTCATACAGTGAGCATATGTGTGTGACTTTTACAAACCCGCCTATGAATATTTGGGCAGTACGTGTGATCCTGTGATAACTTCACCATGGTTTTGTTAGAAATGATCCTTAAAAGTTCCACAGTCCTCTTGAACAACACAGGATGTCACTGTACACCCAGGAAGGGCTAACCTTGTGAATTATTTATTTCTCGAATCCTTTGTTACATTGTGTGGCCTTAGCCTTGGAGGGTTGTGAGTTTCTAACTGCTGCAGATGGCTCTTTAAATAGCTAGAGTTCAATCCTGACCAAAAAGTGTGAAATCTAATCTAAAAAATGCCATAGCAGCTTACCTTAAGGGCTTTTACACGATTTTAAACATTAGGCTGCTTTTAGTTTTACATGAAAGTTATTCTGGCAGGAATCTGAGTTTCAGCACAGAAATGCTAATTTCTACTGTAAATATTTCAGTTCTTCAACTCCAGACCACTCGCAGAACCATCTACAACATGTAGTTATTATGTTTTTAATAACCCATTTCAACAGCATGCAATGCATAAATTAAAGCTGAGCACCGGCCAATTGTTTTGTCTTTTAGAGCATGCATGTGTGCAAGTTTGCAGGAGCAGCTGCTAAATGCTGTCATGTGTGCTTGGGTGGGTGTGGGGGGGGGGGGGGTTAATTGAGGCCTGTAGTGATAGCTGGGACCCAAAAGACTTTTAGGAGAAATACCAACACCATCCTGTCTGTTTTTCTATGCAGGTGACACATTTCCGCCTGTTCTGCGCTCCAAATGAAGAGCTGGTTTAGGAGAGGGTGCCCAGCAGATGCTGGAGCATCCTCAGCTGTTCCACCAATGAGAGGAGGTGGGGACTCGGGATTTTTACACCCTCGTTGATGAACGGAAGCCGGCAGCTGGCCCCTTAAGGAGCTCGGACTAATGATGTTTCAGTTTGACTCAACCGTGGTGCTAGATCATAAAATCATACACATGCTACTAAATACTGACGTAAACCATGAGTCTCTGATCAGCTCCTTATGTGACCGTTACGTACCGGAGGCTGACTAGCGGTTCGGTGGGAGTTAGGGGCAGAATATGACAGGATAGCTCTGACAGTACCGGTTAATCTCGTCCATTTTAATTTGTATGACGCTAAACTCGACATCGTTAACCGCACAGCTCCAACGCTGCTCAGACATTCGCTACCTTAGCATATGACGGGAAATGACTCGCTTCCCGCTCCTCAGCCTCTCACATTCGCCTTTATAATTCACCATTAACATATTTAAGCTAATGGCGCTTTCAGGTGTCATTTTAACGACCGCAAACCGACAGAGACACGGGATTTAAAAATTAAAAACGCAACCAGATTCTTAACAAATGCATCTCCCGTTATGTACATACCAGAGTCGCTTCCGCTGTTTCCTTGTGGGTGAATGAGAGGTGAAATCTGATGTTACACTCTGTACCTTTGGCTGAAAGAGCGACAGTAGATAACCCGCTGAGAAGGTGGGAGTGAATGCAAGCCGGGAGGTAGGCAGGAAAGGGAGGAAGGGAGGGGGAGAGGTCTGGATGCAAACGGGAGTAGCGGAGGATGGATTTCAAATACGCCCCCTAGCGGTGGGTAGTGGAAGTACGGCCAAACACGCGTCACCGTGACGTCACGTCGAAACACAATGACCTTGGACGTAAAAAGCGAAGAAAAAAACTGCAAGAGGTGTAATATTGGATTAAAGGTAAACATGCACAAATAAAACAGCACAAATCTCTGAATCAGTCGATTAACTGGATTTATACATCAAGTCTGAGGTTCCTTCCTGTAAGAAAATTAAAACCTATACGTTTAAAATCACCTAAAAAAATATATCAGACTAGGTTTGATGAGTGAATGCTTAATCAGCTCTGATTTATCATTTATTATATAATTTTTCAATTTTTTTTTTCAAAAATTTCCCCAAAAATGCTTTATTTAAATAAACTACATTTCAGTCAATTTCACTATTGGATGTTTTTACTAGCAGAACCTTTCTCCAGGCAGAATTAACTTAGATTAAGTTGCTTTACATAATACAAAAAGTGCCAAAAAGGACGAGGTCATAGTTCATTGTGCAGTTACTGCATGTTGCTTTCCCTTGTTTAGATAAAAGTAGGACTGGTGGGTGACTGGCTGTCACATCTGTGTCCCACTAGAGGAGAAATGATGGGGGTCGATGTAAACAAACAGCCTCCTGTGCCCCAGTGGAGGCTCATCTACTGCTGCACCTCCTCAAGAGAGGAGCCCTCTGCTTCCAGGCCAACTCTCTTCAGAGAATCGGAGTACTTTTTCCTTCCTAAATTCACAATGTCCTCAATCTCGTCTGCCAGGTCTCTCCGTCCGCTTTCTATCATGGCAGCCACGAGCCTTGATGCTGCCCCAGGTCCTGCATTCCTCTGTCCCCGAGCCCAGAGAAACAGCATGTCCAGCACTAAGGCACCCAGGTTGTCCCTGGTGAGCAGAAACACACACGAAATGTTACTTTATTTGCAGCTGACTGACTGGAAAAGGGACTAATGTAAAATGCACCACATTAACCTTTTGTGGGTATGAACATGCATCATTCTATGCAGGTGACTCAGTTATTTCGGAAGAAATGCCAAACATCTATCAAAAATCTATACTCAATATTATACATCTTGATATTATCTATAAACCTTATACTAATGCATAAATATGTGGTTTTGTACTATATATTTTACTCCACCTGCAGAATGTGTCATGATGAGAGGTTTATTTTAGCTTGGGAGAAGGGGGGAGGGCCAGATGAGCAACAGTCTGTGTAATCTCCTGCAGTGTCCCAGATGGCTCAGAGATGGCTGACAGTGCACATTAAAACAATCAAAATTCTCTCCTGTTTTTCTTCCACTGTGTTTTCTTTTCCTCAAGCAACAGACAAGGGATTTCACTTCAGTCCCACTGAAGTTTTCACTTTGTGCACTGATGACACCATTCAGTCATGCAGAAAATGAATATTGTATCTACTTTTCTGCAGCAACTGTAGTGACTTCAGGCAGAAAGGATGCTGTCTCCATTGTCACAGACCTAATTACATTGATTAAACACTTAAAGAGCAAGTCACCCCCTGCCATATTCTTACTCAACTCCCACTTCCTGTTTGAAAAATGCAACAAATGCTGTTGCCTAGCAGACCGAGAAGGCGGAGCCTCTAACAAATACACACTCACAACATTGTGACATCATAATATACCATCTAACATCATAGTGTACCTCTTAGCCAATAGCGATGGCAGATTTAAATTCAAATGCAGTGCTGAGTTTTTGCCTGACGACAGTGCATCTCTGACAGTTTTAGGCAGAATAATTAAATTTTAACTAAGATGCACTAAAGTGCCGAATTATTGACTACATTTGTCTACAGCACAATCGGACACTCATTTATATAGTTTATCAGCAAAAAAAATGGTGATTTGGAGTGACTTGCTCTTTAAGCTTTTTGCAGTTACAGAGGATTTTAAAAAAGGTTTTAAACTGCAATTATATTGTAATTTTGAATAAGGATTTTTGAAAGAAAAAAATGTTTCAGAATGAAAAATTTTCTTTAAACAAAGATCAGATACAACTTTAAAGCTCAAATGAGATGCGAAAACCTTTTAACAGAAAGTGCGTCCTGGAGATTAACAGATTTGTTGTGTATCTTCTATTTCAACGAATTTAGACCAAACACACACACACCTTAGATAAAACACTTCTCCTGACACTCCAGGAAATTACCAGGATTTTTAAAAGATTGCACAAAAAAGTTCCTAAATTAGCCTTCTAACTGTCCAGTTCAAACATCTGCAGGATGTGTTGGGACAAGCTGCAGCTACAAACCTGCAGCCCGCATACCCAAGATAATTATGGAGCTAGGATTGGGACAATATTACATGTAACTGTAAGGATCTGCTCCAACCCTCTGACTCTTGGTCTCGTTTCCCCTTAATTAGTTGTTTATTGGACTCACCTGCCCCTTGTTAACCTACCCATGTGTTCCTGATTATGCTTGTGTATTTATACCTGTTTTAGACTTGTCCTTTGTCAGATCATTGCAGTGTTACATTGCTCCCGTTTGGATCATCCTACCTGCCATTATTCATTAAATCCATTTTTTTTTTGCCTGACCTGCCATTCCTGCTTCCTGGTCCAGCTCCACAACACATGGGTCCACCACCATCTCCACTGCATCGTGACAGTAACTTGTACCAAATTAGAGTTGAGACCAAATGTTTTATACATGTAAACTTGAGTTTTGTAACTGTAGACTGAGATGTGTGTTTTGAAAATTGTGGTTTGAAACTTTTACATAGATTTTTTTTTATTTTTTGCAAGTTACAAAATTAAAGTTTCATGTTACTTACAGAAAGCCACATGTTACAAAATGAGAATTACATGCTTTGAAACAAATGTTACGTGTTACAAAAGTGAATTGCATGCTACAAAACAAAAATTGGTAACAAAACTTGGTGTAAGTTAATTTCAACCTGTTTTGGAAGCATTTCTCCTTTTTCAGGTGAGATGGTATTCACCCTAAGCGAATTGGCTCAAGCATGCTAACCGCTAACACGGTAGGGCTGGGCGATATGGCTTAAAATCAATATCATGATTTACTGAGGATTTCACCTCGATAACGATAAATGGACGATAACTACAAGCATGCGCAGAAACAAAAGTTGTCCACAAGATGGGGCTGTCACACGTATAACGTTGAGTCAAATTTTTACGTGACTCATGTTGGTACAGCTTCGTAAGGGGACATGAAAGTTGGCAACCTACATATTAAATTAAATGTTTACCTGGGGCCAGAGCGGGCGATATTAAAACTTATCTGAAACTGCTGGCTAAGGATAAGCGTAAATACAGTAAGATTGTTATTCACGCTGGCGGTAACGACACCCAGTTACGCCAATCGGAGGTCACTAAAATTAATGTTGCTTCGGTGTGTAAGTTTGCCAAAACAATGTCGGACTCCGTAATTTTCTCTGGCCCCCTGCCTGATCAGACCAGTGACGACATGTTTAGCCGCATGCTGTCCTTCAACCACTGGTTGTCTAGGTGTCCTGAAAACAACGTGGGCTACATTGATAATTGGAAAACTTTTTGGGGAAAACCTGGTCTGATGCGGAGAGTCGGCATCCATCCCTCTTTGGATGGAGCAGCTCTTCTTTCTAGGAACATGGCCAGTTTTATTAGTCCTCCATGACAACCCAGGGTCCAGACCAGGAAGCAGAGTCATAGTTTAACCCACCCCTCTGAAGCTTCTGTACTGTTACCCACCCACTACCCCATAGAGACAGTGTCCTGCCCATGGCCAAAATCCCACAGATTAAATATCAGGCTTAATAAAGCAAATCATGGAAATCTCATAAATATTAGAACAAATTCAACTGAGCAGAAAACTAGAAAAATTAAATGTGGGTTGTTGAACATTAGATCCATTTTTTCTAAGACTTTGTTAGTTAATGACTTGATTTGTGATAGTCAGATCTCTTTGTTCTCTCACAGAATCCTGGCTGCAGCAAGAGGACTATGTTAGCTTAAACGAGTCGACTCCTAATTATTTAAATCATCATATTGCTCGAAGTACAGGGCGAGGAGGAGGAGCAGCAACCATTTTTCATTCTGACTTATTAATCAGTCCCTTACCAATTAATAGCTACAGTTCGTTTGAACATCTTATTCTTAGTTTTCCTAATCCAGAATGCAAAACTGTAAAACCACTCGTTTGTAGTTTTATATCATCCACCAGGCACTTACTCTGAGTTTTTGGATCAGATCTCAGATTTTTTATCTGCGGGCTGTGCAGTGGCGCAGTGGTCAGAGCTGTTGCCTTGCAGCAAGAAGGTCTTGGGTTCGCTTCCCGGCCTGGGATCTTTCTGCATGGAGTTTGCATGTTCTCCCTGTGCATGCGTGGGTTCTCTCCGGGTACTCCGGCTTCCTCCCACAGTCCAAAAACATGACTGTTAGGTTGATTAGTCTGTCTAAATTGTCCCTAGGTGTGAGTGTGTGTGTGCATGATTGTTTGTCCTGTGTGTCTCTGTGTTGCCCTGCGATGGACTGGCAACCTGTCCAGGGTGTACCCCGCCTGACTGCCCGTTGATCGATGAAGATAGGCACCAGCCTTGTGTCTGTTCTAGTCTTGTTAGATCTCAGTGCTGCCTTTGACACAGTTGATCACAATGTTCTTTTAGAAAGACTTGAACATGTTGTAGGGATCAAAGGAACAGCGCTAGGCTGGTTTAAATCCTACCTGTCTGACAGATTTCATTTTGTAAATATACATGACAAATTGTCTTCATACTCCAGGGTTACTTGTGGAGTACCACAGGGTTCAGTGCTTGGACCAATTCTTTTTGCTATATATATGCTCCCAATTGGTAAAATCATTAGACAGCATGGGATAAACTTCCACTGTTATGCTGACGATACTCAGTTATATTTATCCATTAACCCTGATGAACCTAATCGGTTGGGTAGATTACAGGCTTGTCTTGAGGACATCAGAAATTGGATGACTCTAAACTTTTTGCTTTTAAATCGAGACAAGACAGAAGTTTTCATCTTTGGACCAGAAATCCAGAAAAGGAAATTGCTTAGCCAATCACCTGACCTGAATGGCATTACATTAATCTCCGAGAACAAAGTAAGGAACCTTGGTGTTATCTTTGACCAGGACATGCCATTCAAATCCCAGGTTAAACAGGTTTGTAGGATTTCCTTTTTCCACCTTCGGAATATTGCTAAGATTAGAAGCATCCTTTCCAGGAGTGATGCTGAAAAACTAGTTCATGCATTTATTACATCAAGACTGGATTACTGTAATTCATTACTCTCAGGAAGTCCACAGAATGTAGTTAAAAGTCTTCAGCTTGTCCAAAATGCTGCAGCTAGAGTTCTGATGAGAATCAAAAAGAGAGATCATATCTCTCCTGTCTTAGCTTCCCTACATTGGCTACGTGTTAAATTCAGAATAGATTTTAAGATCCTTCTTCTCACATATAAAGCTCTTAATAATCAAGCTCCATCATACATCAGTGATCTGATTGTTCCATACGTTCCTAACCGAACACTTCGCTCTCAGACTGCAGGTCTACTGGTGGTTCCCAGAATATCTAAAATTAGGATGGGAGGCAGATATTTTAGTTATCAGGCTCCTCTCCTGTGGAACCAGCTCCCAGCTTTAGTCCGTAAGGCAGACACTTTGTCTACATTTAAGAATAGGCTTAAAACATTTTTATTTGATAGGGCCTATGGTTAAAATCTGATGTTAGCCTAAATCTGGACAAGTGGGGGAGTACAGGGAGGTGGAGTGTGCAGTCGGTAAAGACGGCTCTCCCTTGCCCTTCCTCCAACATGCCTCCATCTAAATAGGATAGATTATCCAGAGTTTTCTCTGTAGTTATGCTGCTATAGGCTTAGACTGTGTGTGTGTGTGTGTGTGTGTGTGTGCGTGCGTGCGTGCGTGCGTGCGTGCGTGTGTCTGCCTGCTCTGTCTTCTCGATCCCCAGTGAGTCATGGAGGATGGCTGCTTATACTGAGCCAGGATTCTCTGGAGGTTTCTTCCTGTTGAAAGAGAGTTTTCCTCTCCACTGTCGCTTTATGCTTGCTTAGTATGAGGATTGCTGTATAGTCACTGGCACTAGTCAGTGACTTGATGCAATTTGCTGGGTTCCTTATATAGGAAACATTATTTCTGATTGGCCTAATGAACTGACCTGAATTGGAATGTTTATTATGTGAAGTGCCTTGAGACGACTCTTGTCGTGATTTGGCGCTATATAAATAAAATTGAATTGAATTGAATATATTTTTTCATTTTTTTTAATGAAACGTATTGACATTGGAAAATTTTTCACGATAAGAGTAAAAAATTTCGATAATGATAAAATTTCGATTTATTGCCCAGCCCTATAACAAGGTCTACATCCCAGCCATCTGCACCTACTTCGGCCATCGCTCACACCGCCACTCCAAATAACAATGCCCCCTACAGTCCTCCCCCGATGCAACCATTATCTGTGTGTATTACAAAGGTCACTGTCCCCAAAATTCTGTCTACTGCTGGCAAACCAAAAAGTTTTCCTATTCAGGTTCATTTACCAGCCAGCAAGGAAAACCCGTTTTTATGGCCAGAGAACCCAGAAATGCACCAGATGTTTACGACCCATCCTTCTCCAACAGGTTAAGAAGACAAATGATCCCCAGGATTCAATTCTGTGTGCCCATTCCATTTCAAACAAATCCTTTATTTTAATTGAACTGTTCATCAGAGAAAAGTTGCACTATTTATTTCTTACTGAGACTTGGCAGAAAGATGGAAATGTTGTGCACTTAAGTGAACTATGTCCACTAAACTTCTGTTTACCATGCCATGCCGTGCCCATCACATCATGGGGAAGGTCTTACTGTGGTGCTTAAGGATAAACGTGTCTGTGATTTGGTGAAAGACGGCCCTTTTGAATGTCAGGTCATCAATGTAGGGTTTTAAAATGTGTTTCACTGTATTTTAATCTACCGACCTCCTGGTCCAGCTGGCCCTTTTCTCTCTGAATTTGCAGCTTTTCTATCATCAATGATCAAACTACAACATGTTTTAATTCTTGGTGACTTTAACTTACCCATTAATGATCCTGATTGCAACACAGAATCAGAGATTTACAGAGAAGAAAGTGACGCCACCAACAGTGGCAAAGCTCTGAGGAAGGCTACGGTGAAACAAGGTCAAAATAACACTTTTGTTGTATTAAAAAAAGAACCGTAATGCAGACGGATGAAACACACAGAATGAATGTACAAAAGACATCTATTACAGAGTCTTTTAACTTGGATCAGCACGTTTCAGGCCCCACACATAAAATGGGCCATACTCTGGATCTTGTCTTTTCTTTGGGACTAAACCTCAACCATTTACATGTTGAAGAGGTTCATGTGAGTGACCACAGATGCATTTTCTTTAATGTCCAATCTAAGATTGATCCTTTCCCTCACAAACTGAAATCAGAGAGGCTCATTCGTCAGTCAGCAACCCCAACCAACCACCTTCCTCCCAACGTGGTCCTTCTTTACTCCTGTAAACAGTGACGAAGCCAGAAACTTATTTGTGGACGGGCCTAAGAAAAAATGGGTGGGCCCAATAAATGTAATTAATCTGCATGGGCAAGCCCCTCCCTTAATCTATGTGAAGCACTTTGTGATTTTCTGTCTGTGACGAGCGCTTTATAAATAAAATGTACTTACTACAAGCTAATATTGTCCCAATTCTAGCTCCATATGTGATCTCCTACTCATGTTCATTACCCAGAGCTTCATGGGATAGGTGCAAAGAACATCATCAAATTATCTCACAGTTTTACAGCAGAAGGGGGACTCAAAAAATTAAACAAACTGTGAGAGATCAATGTGCTTCAGCCAGGTCTTAAAAATAAGCTCCTGCACTCGATTAATGGGTTAATTACTGATATTTATATCATTTCAGTTCATGATGTGACTTCTCAAAGCAAGAAAAACACATAAAACAGTAAAAACTGTATTTAAATGTCCTAATAAGCTAGTTATTTGACGTTTCAGAAACACCATGAATGAATGTGTGCACATCTGCAGGCTTAGACACATCCTGAGTGTGGCAGAATCATCATGGCCCTTATTATTTACGTACCATTGAGTTTTTGCTTTGCATAATATGATTACTTACTTGTTTTTGTATTGTATCCGCTCCAAATCCTGGTAGCTCAAGCCAAGATGAAGTCCAATAACTCTCCAGTCTTGGCCAATCTGAAGCGAGATGGACAGCAGGTTGGATTCTGTCAAGTACCCACTCTCCGGGTCTCCCAGGTTCAGAGGAGGGTACTGCTCCTCCCTGATGAAACCGTTCTCGGAGTTTGGGGCCTGCAAAAGGAGTATGTTACAGTTACTGTCACACACGAGCTGAGCTGTAGAAATCTGCACAAAAAGTAGCTCTCTCATCAACTGACAGGAAGTCTTAACGGTAGAGTAGTGAGCCACTGGCTGTCCAGTCCTTTCCTCTTTCTGGCCACTTCCTCTGGTAAATTACTAGGAATGTCTCCTCTGTAAAAGGACACCTGTAACAGCAGATTCACCACATGTTCATTCACAGAGCGTCATTGAGAGTCAAAGCAACAGCGTTGATCCTAATCGACTCGAGGACGTGCACCTGTGGTGATGCGGTTTAGCTTTTTCATTTGGACTCGGCAAAAACACGCTGACTTATCTTCTAGTCCTTTCAATAATTATTCTAATATTCCTAATTTATTCAAAGCAGCTCCAGGATAAAAACATTACTCGGGATTAGGATGTGACTGCAGCTTTGTGCTTCCACAGTTCTGAGAGTTTTATGATCGGGATCAATGTATAGGCTCCATGTAGCCGACGCCACCAAACTGTGTTTAAAAGTCTCATCAGATGTATGATGTGCAACACTCCCAGTAGACGCCAATAACAGCTTTAATCTGCACAAACACAAAAATAGACCCGGTGAGTTTAAAGCACCTGAAAATAAATGGGTTTTGTTGTTTTTCCATTGCAGATGGAATCTTTTCCATAAACGGATCGCTTGTTTTTCTGATAAAAGAACGATGCTGAAAATAGTGGTTATGATAGTGAATATTTGAAATATTCAGAGCTGTTTCGATGGATGGTTTTAGGTAAAATGCAGATAGAAAAGTGTATACCTGTCCCCTCACGGCTCCCTTTTGACCCTCAGCTGGACAGATGTACACTTCCTTCAGATTCTTCAGGCTGGAGTAAAACACAAAAGACAACCGTCCCTCGATGCAATCCGGTCTGTCTGCAGAAAACAAGACACCTTCCAACATGATACTTGTATCTTATTTAAGGAAAAGCTATAAAGAGGACGTCCAACCTGCACTGATGTCTAAGCCCCTCTCAAATCCAGCATAAAACTGTTCTCCCTCCAGAAGGTCACACAGGTCTGAAGGCTGGGGGCCATCATAACATTCTGACAGAGACAGAACTCTGCCTTCAATCTGGACACAAATATCACACTTAATCCATGTGGATGTTTAGAATCTGACAGCAAACAATAAAACTGTCTCAAATCGATGTGGCCGGCCGGCTGAAAAGGGAGGATTTGAAACCTTATTAGCAGGTAAGCACTGCAGCAGAACCTGAGAGGGATCGCTCTTTCTCTGGAGGACGAGGAACTGAACTTTGAACTGTTTCAGCCTCTGGTAGACCTTCCTGACTGCCCCGCTAACACAGCGCTGTGTGGTGTACCATAGCCAGTACCTGCCACGGTGCAGACGATGCCGAGTTAGAAGACCACAGCACGAACTGTGACTGATCATGTGACTGTAGCACTCACCAAGAGAAGTGTGTGATATAGAAGATAGCATACAGATGAGTAACATAGAGAGACACTTGAGAAGTGATGTCGGTCCAGGTCTGGGCTGTGGGGTCTCCGTGGAGCAGGTGTAAATGAGTCAGATCTGCTGTATGACCTGCGGGGGGTCTACAGATGTTAAACCATGCCTAAAGCATCGGGTAAGATAATCACGATGGCTTCCTGTACCTGTAATTCCTGCAGGCAGAGGGATCTGAACTTTGATGGGCTGCAGGAAATGTAAATTGGGAGTTTGGGAGAGACATAGGAGGGGGCTGAGTCTGGCCTGAGGATCACCACACAGAGCCTGCACCTCTGTCTCTGACACCTGCAGCACCTGTAGAGAAAGACACCTGAACTCAGCAGACACTCTTCCAAACAGAGCTGAGTCCTGCAGTCGGATATTACCTGTAAGGTTATAGAGCGAGTCTGCACGGTGGCATCAGGGGGAAAGTGGAGCTTGATTCCAGGGTCGGAGCGGGACACCAGCAGGGCTCCAGCAGACGTGAGGGAGACACTGTCCTGTACCGGTCGCGATACTGCCATAAACCAGGAGAAGTGGCTCACCAAGCAGCATGCCAGCTACACGTACAACAGTTTTATTTATTTTTTGTTATTTTTCTACAACAAGTATCAATCTGTGTCAAGAAAAATGCAAGAGGCATTTAAGGTTTACCCTGGCCGCACGTCCACCTGGATGACTGCTACTGACATCACTTCCTCTCCTTAGATTAGTGGGCAGAGTGCTCCACGATCGTCCATCATAGCTCCGCAGCACCACCTCCCCTCTTTTTGTCCGATGATATGGCACACAGACCTCCACCGGCTGGGAGATGAGAAGATTAAATGAAGAACTGAGATGCTTCTTTTAGAACAAAACGATCTGGATTGTTTCCACAGAGGTGATATTTATTCCGTTTAAGTATAACTCGTCATTTCTAAGAATTTCATACCTTTAAAAATGTGATTCCATGGGGACGCAGTTCCAGCGGACGACTCAGTAGGATGTCGTGTTCCTCCAGCAAAACCCACTTCCTGTCTGGCCTTTTCTCTGCCCACCTCAGCTTAGTGGTTTTCGTCAGGCACCCGGGGGGGAACAGCAGCTCGCCTCCCCCAGGGAGGAACACGTGACACCCAGCAGGCGAAACACAGAAGCTGCAGAGCAAAAGATGCATGAGATATTTCATAATAACAGGTAATGACACACCTGTTGATGACGCCGTACCTGTGCTGGTTCAATCGAAGGTGCGACTCTGGAATTTTTGCTTCTGCCTGATCTGGTAAGAAAACAGAATTAGACCAAAAAAAATTATACACATTAATTCAATTTGAAGCTCGTTTTCTTTTCTGCTTACCAGGTATCGGAGGAAGAGGAGGAGGTGTTGGAGGTTTTCCTAAAGGATTGTCTCGAACATCTAGCTTAAGCAGAGGCAGTTGATTCAGACACTCTGGGACCAGGCGAAGGTCGTTACTGTAGATCACAAGTTCCCTCAGACAACAGAGAGAGCCTGTGCAACAAAAAAAAATCTGGGTTATCTCTTTACTGATTTCATTCATCAGTTTAACACCCTGATTATTTCTCAGGAGAGTCATTTTCTGACACAGTCTCACCCTTAAACTCTTACCCATGCTCTCTGGCAGCTGCTTCAGCTTGTTGTGGGACAATACCAACCTAACAAGCTCCCCCAGAAAACCAATTTCATCAGGTAGTTCCTGGAGGAGATTATGTGACACGTCAAGGGTTTGCAGCGCTTTCAGCTGGCCCAGACTCGAGGGAAGAGACACCAACTCGTTCCCCATGAGAGACAAGTACGTTAGAGACAACAGGTGGCCGAAATCAGGAGGCAGAGCTGAGATGCGGTTGTGACAGAGCAGCAGTGTGGACAGCTCTGGCAGTGCGAGCAGGCAGGATGGGAGAGAGATGAGCTGGTTGAAGGAAAGATCCAGGTGAATGAGGTGGGACAGAGTGGAGAAAGATGAAGGAAAAGTGGTGAGGAGGCCCGGAAGGGGTTCGCCTTGGGGGTCATAAAAGCGGTGACCTTTAATGAGAAGGACAATAACCAGATTAAAGTTTTGACACCAAAAATAAATGCAAAGAAATTTGCGAACGATTTTAATGTGAAGGTGATTCCAATTACCCCGGATGGTCAGTGAGCGCAGCCCCGTCAGATGAGGTAAAACATCCAGAGCACCATCCAGCCCTGAATGATCCTCAGAGCCTAGTCTCAGGTACTGGAGGCCCCTCAGCTGCTCGGGGATGGATCTCCATAGCAATGGCAACACACCCGCCCCTCCCTGGTACACATCCAGGGTAAGTCTTGTTTCAGTCAACAAGGCTGAGAGCTCCACAGACGGAGGTAAGGGTGGTGTCAGAGACACGACAGGTCCACAGGAAGACGAGGATGATGAAGAAAACTTCATATTCTGAAGGCTTGAGGAGCACGAAGAGAGGCTTGATATGGAGGGATTACAGCAGGTGTCCATGACACTGGGAAATGCAGAGTGAGCATCTTCCTCAGGTAGCACAGCTGCTGCCTGGTCTTTAGACACAGCATCATGTAAAACATTCAGCCTGGTTTCTCTTGATTTGTGCTCATTCTGGTTCTCAAGTGTTTCCCCACAAGCCACCACATGTATAGATCTATTATGGGCTGTAGATGTAACTCCTGCTTCCCCATCCTCTAACCTGCTTGCTGTCTGGTCTCCAGCTTCTTCAAGAACCGAGTCTTCATCACCGTTTCTCTCCATTCAGACGGTGCGTCAGGGTGGAGAGCGACGTACTAACATCTGCCTCCAAGTTTCCTTCTACGTGACATGACTTATTATAGTTTACACTTACACACACATGCGGAATATGGTAGCCATCCATTTTAACAGGGCATACTTGATGCATGAGTAAAATGAACCGTAGCAAAAATAGATGTTAGCAAGCTAAAAGTCATCAGAATCATTGAAAAGGTAAACCAAAGATCAGATTTAATCACCACCCCCTCGTACTGTCTACACCTATCTAGGTGGTAAGCAATGAATAACAAGAAAAACGATCAACCCGTTACGGGGATGAATATTCTCCACTTCCTGTTACCAAACAATTTTAAAAACAAAGGTTCTGCGTCATGGTTTCTTGCTCGCTTTTGTTTAGAGCGTGTGCCGGTTGACTGCAGGTTCACTGGTATCAACCTTTAGGAGGAAAGGCCGCCCGTCTTGTTTGTCCTTATTACAATAACAAGCGCACTCATGGAAGCGCCGCCAAAGTTGAAACCAGAGCGGGATGAGATTGTCGTTGTTATTCCATAATCAGCCGGTAAGTGGCGCTTTTTAGTCCAATTCGTTCCTGTTTGAGTTCAGTTATAATGAAATTTTTGACGAAAAAATGATTTTATTTATTTTATCAAAGATTAATTTAGATCTAAATATTTTATACACATTTAGTTCTGTGCAAAACAACTAACGCTTTCTTAATATTTATATTCTAATTGTAATGTTCTTGATTAAAAGAAAACTATTTGCTGGTGGATCACATCAGTCTCAACAATGTTTTTTCAGAAAATATTCAGAAAAGCTTGCTGTGTTTTATGTTTATGTTTAGAACCCATAAGTTGGGCTAGTTGGCTTAAAAAATATATATATATATAATTTTTATTATTTTTTTAACATGAACTCTGGTTGCCACTGATTTCACAACATGCTTTGAGGAGGTTGCTGACCATTTATGAATTCACAGCGGGGGTTATTCATTGTCAAATTCTGTGAAATGTTTGTTCAAGTAAGGTTTGTTATTTTCTGCAAAATATCCTAGATTAATACCTCTACAGTTTTAATAGCAGATTAAACACGACCATTATTTCATATTTATGTTTTACAAATATTTGTTTTACATTTATATATTCATATGCATTATTATCATTATTGTTGTTACAAATTTAACATGAAATTTTATTTAGCAAACATGAATGTACAATTGTCTTGTCATTTCATTATATTCTTAAATTTTAAACACAAATTTAAAAAATTAAGATTATGTCATAATCCAGTCAATATCTATTACTAGAAGTCAATACATATTTAAATGACTCGCATTGAAATAAAATACAAATAAATCTACTTTGATCTCCAGAGACATTACAAAATATGAACATAAGCATGAAGAGAAATTTTGAAAGACCAAAACAAAACTCAGAGTTCCGCTTGGGGAAAAAACTTTGACAGCTGTCAGAAAGAATTGACCGCAAACTGACTCCATCGCTGTTTCAGCGACGTGTATTCTGATTGGTTGCTTTGCCACCCTTTCCGTATTTGATTGGTCAATACTATTTACCTCCTTAAATGTGATTGGACAAGCCGTGTTTTCCTATCCCTCCTTCAGCTATACGTCACTGACGCGTGTGAAATAACAACAAGACCCCATGGTTTACTACGTATTTATTAGCTTTCCTGACTTTAGTCACAATCTATGAACGGGAGATTGCACTTGGCGTCGAGTAATAAACTTAAAATAACCCACAAGTATTTATATTACGTACAACGAGAAAGTATTTTTTTCCTTTTTTTAATTTGTACAGGAACTAGCTTTTAAAAACTGCGTTCAAACAGGAACCGCTAACAACATGAACATATTTTGTAGCTAAAGTCAGCTTGTAAATTAGTTTGTGACCAATATCTGCTAAATTTAAACTGGGCTGTAGTGTTTTTCCTGGTTGGCCGCCAGCATGTTCCCGTTAGACTCGCCGTGGAACATCTCCTTCGCTGGCTGCGGCTTCCTCGGTATCTACCACGTCGGTGTGGCTAGCTGTCTGGTGGAGCAGGCCCCGTTTCTGGTCCGAAACGCCAAACACATCTACGGAGCCTCGGCTGGAGCTCTCACAGCCACAGCTCTGGTCACTGAGGTGTGTCTGGGTAAGTTCATTCAGATTTTGGACTGGGATCTGAATTTTAAAACTAACCTATAGAATAAAAATGTATTTATTGGACAGTAAGTTGTAAACATGTATTTTCCAATCATAGTTTCTCAGCCATTTATACAACAATGTGAACTTCCAGTTGGATCTTTGTTTCATTGGACATGCAGCTCAAAACAAAAAATTGTTTTTCAGATTCAGATTGATTTTTTAATCTCTAAGAGGAAAGTGTTTGCTTAAAGAGATACTAAATGTATATTTAAGCTGTCACTTGACAGGAAGCAGGAATGATTTTTTGTGGTCTTTGTCCAACTTATTTAAAGTCTTTGAGATCAAACCTTTTTATCTTAGCATAATTCACAATTGTTATAAGAATAAACATATGTGCTGTTGTGCTACACAATCACTCAAAAATCTGAAATGACTTGCCCCATGCATCCAACTAAAGCTGCAGGAAGAATTTAATTCTTTTATAAATCATCATATATTTAATTAGTCATTCCTCAAACTGTGGCCTAGAAATCAGCCCAACCTTATATAAATGATGACTTGCTAGGCAACCAAAATCTGTTTCTTGCCCACAGTATTATGAACTCACATGGGTTAACAATCTGACTTTTTTATGCTAAGGACAAGTTGGTGCAAGCATCATCGATGTTGCCAAGGAAGCAAGGAAGAGATTCCTTGGACCCATGCACCCATCCTTTAACCTAGTGAAGATCGTGCGTCACGTGCTGCGGCGCACCCTACCAGACGATAGTCATCATCGGGCAAGTGGCCGACTGGGGATCTCTCTTACCCGGGTGACAGATGGAGAAAATGTCCTAGTGTCTCACTTTAACAACAAGGAAGAGATTGTGCAGGTAAATATACAATAATGACATTGAGAAGAAGTTGTTGAACTGTTCTAAGGTGTGAGGATCGAAGTTGCAGGAAATCCTCTCATGACTGTTCTGATTGAAACTGCAACGCTTAACCAACCCTTTCCTGGGTAGTAAGGGATTAGAAAGCTTAAAGAATGATGTTGGAATTAAAACCGTCTTTTTTGGGGTAGTATCAATTAGGGATGTCCCGTTCCGATATCGACATAGAAAGTAATGCGATATCGGTCCAAAAACATTGTATTGGATTATATCGGACTGGATCAAAAATCTCTGATATAAGCAGTACATTAAGGCTCACATTTTTCCAACCAATGGTTGAAAAAATTGTGTTTTCTTTTATACTTACCTGGCTCTTGTTCTCCGATTGAGTAATATCACTTGATCAAGCCTTTCATGCGTTCCACACTACAATATAGGTAAACATATGCACGATTTGTGCTGATATCATATCGGATTGATATCGGTATCAGTCAACACTGAAGGCTGCAATATCGGTATCGTACTGAAAAAGTTGTATCGGGACATCCCTGGTATTAATTGTAATAGAGCTGTTGTAAGTATAAAACGATATTACTATGATTCTTCATCTAATTAGTAACTTTATGATCACAGTATAATACAGCGACCGCAGCGTTTACAGTAAAAACTCTTTCTTTTATCGTTTAGGCCTGTGTCTGTAGCGCCTACATCCCTGTGTATTGTGGTCTCATTCCTCCCACGCTTCAAGGAGAGGTGAGTCACTTCACTTTCTCTCATCCTCCTTTTCTTCTCCCGTCACTCTTCTGTTTTCGGACTGATTAGACTCAGTTTAACTCAGTGATTTGTCTGGATTATAAATGATGGTCTTCACTGACATGAGCTGCTGTTACTCCCTCTCCCTCTCTGCTGTTTAGCGTCTGCCACAGCGTCGTGTTTCCGCTCTCTATGTTTTGTTTTTGGCACATTTCTGCGGTAAGCGTGCCCACCGAAGTCCCCGCTTCCTCAAGAATGTATTTGTTCTGAATAGCACAAGTGTGTAAACAGTGATTATAGAATTCCTCCGGGGTTGGTGTTTGTCACAGATCTCGCTGTAACGGGGGAAAGTGGAACTTGTATATTTTTTTTGCCACTTGCTTCTTGGCTGGACATTTTTATAGTGCAAAGGTTTCTGAGAAATAGCATGGAGCAACACCAGCAGTACCCCCTACACACACACACACCTACTGTGACCTTTGTGATGAGTTTTGTGAGCGTACGTTTGCTGGAGTGTATGTGGGGCTTGTGTCCAAGTGTGACCACGGTTTTAGGTTTGCTTTGCTCTGAAGCTGATGTCATTTTTCTGTTTACACTCGCTGCAGTCACATTCCAAGCCTAAAAAGTTGCAACACTTAATAAAAACAAACCCTTATCGGTGCACAGGTTATGATCCTTCCTTTATCGCATCCTGTCGCCATGTGGACGATCTTCCTTGAGTTCCCCTCCTGAAAACTTTGTGCCGTTATTGATCCGATTGTGTTTGCTCTGCTGACTTTTGCCACTCAGCGATATGTTGATGGAGGGATCTCGGACAACTTGCCGCAGTACGAGCTGAAGAACACCATTACGGTGTCGCCGTTCTCCGGAGAGAGCGACATCTGCCCCAGAGACAGCTCTACTAACATTCACGAGCTGCGCTTCACCAACACGAGCATCCAGTTCACCCTGACCAACCTCTACCGGGTCTCCAGGGCTCTCTTCCCCCCAGATCCAATGGTAGGCCACATCTAGAGGACGGATATGCAGAAAAAGGCACGATCAGCTCCTGTGACCTGTAGTGACCTCGTCTTTTACTCATGATTATGTGTTTGCTTTGATCTGCAGGTGATGAAGGCCATGTGTAAACAGGGATACAAAGATGCTCTACACTTTTTAAAAAGAAATGGTAAGAGTCCAGAACTTTCTCCAAAGCTATCTGTGACTAAACTAAGCCAGATTGATTTATTCATTTTTGTCTTATGACTGGAATATTCCATTATGTATACACGGTATCACACTGATACCCTATCAGCGCTTGTGCTTCCTGTGACCGAGTCATCAGATCGATCAGCAGCTTTTCCTCATGATACCGGCTCACAAATCGATCTGCTGTAGGTGTACGGTAGCTCAGGAGGTAGAGCGGGTTGCCTCATGATCGGAGGGTCATGGGTTCGATTCCAGCTCCCTCCAGGAGTATTCTGCTGTTGTGTCCTTGGGCAAGACACTTCACCCAACTTGCCTGTGTTGCTAGTGGTCAGAGGGGCCGGCGGCGCCAAATGGCAGCCTCGCCTCTGTCAGCCCGCCCCAGGGCGGCTGTGGCTACAAAGTAGCTTACCATCACTAGCAGTGTGTGAATGTGAGAGTGCATGAAAGCATCTTTGAGTGTCCTAAAAAGTGCTACATAAGTTAGATGTGTTATTATTATTATTATTATTATTATTATTATTATTACAATAAACAATTAAATAAATGCTGTTTAAAATGTATTTTAAATTTAGGGTTGCTTCATTTCAACGGGCCTCAAACCGACAGACCCCTTCTGACCAACAGAGAGGATGAAGAGGTGGCTGAGGAAGAGCAGGACGGTAAAAGAAGAGAGGTCAAAGATCAGCTGCTGGTGGAGGGGAAAGCGTTGATGTTCTACGGCAGCTCCTCATTAGACGAGCATATTATCGAGTACCTTCCACCCACCCTGCACAAAGGTAGCAAGATTACAAAGCTTGTGTGGTCACATCTCCTTGAATTACATTTACTTTCTAGTCACAATGAAGAAGTCTTGAGCCTCCAGATCTTTGTTTTGCTTCAAACAAAATAGATTTTGTTTCTTGTTTCTCGTTTAAGAAAAATTTTCTTTGGAATAAAAAAAAATGAATCAACAGCAGATAGGGCTTGCCTTTTATTTTCATTTATTTCTGTGTAAAAACAAAGTGTACATAAAACAAAGCAGCATTTGGATTTTGATTCCTATTTTTTAGATCATGTCATTGTTTCAGTCCTTTTTCTCTGTTTGGGATTTCTCAGCTGGTTTCTCAGAAATCCTTCAGCTAATGGGAGAATTCAAGGATCTGATCGTTCTATTTATTAGTGACTCTAAATGTAAAGCTGATTGCATAAAGCTTGTCAGAACTACAGATTAGATGAGACTGACTCACATTTCTGTAAAACCTTTGAGTAAACCAGCGGTAAATGCTTTGGCTGCAGGATGAATGGATTTAACTCAGAACTTGCTCTGATGCTTTGCAGAACAGACATAAATATATAGTATTACTAAATATACTGAAATGATGTTGTTACTCCTGTTGGTTTGAGACATCTTTTGATCAGCATCTGATGCAGAGCATCTTTAGGAAATGTATATTTTGATGTTAAAAGACCATTTTACATCCTTTTAACTGTTGATGACAGATGTCTCCATGAAGCTTATTAACAACTTGGTACAAAAGGTGGCTGATCCTGTGTCTTTGCCTCCCTCTGCAGCTCTTGTTGAGGCCTGCATGGAGAGGAGGAGCCTAGTGCAGTCGCTAGGCAACCTGCTTCCCGTCAGGATGGCCTCCGTCATGATGCTGCCCTACACCCTCCCTCTGGAGTCTGCCATGTCCTTGACTCTCAGGTGTGTGTGTGAGACTTTCACCCCAAACTGATTTTTACAGATTTTATTAAACTAAACAGTTTTAAATTGTGCTTCTAAAGCAAACTTTGTCAGAACTGGTCATTCTCTCATCACGCTTCATTGCATTTATTTGGGTACTCTGCTAATGCTGCTGACGGACAACGACTTGCTCCTTGTGCAGACTTCTGGAGTGGCTTCCTGACGTGCAGGAAGACGTGGGCTGGATTCGAGAGCAGATACTGAAAATCCTTCAGTGTGTTCTTCGTCAGGCCTTCAGAAGCTTCTCCCAGAATGTTTCTGCCAGGTAGTTGATTATACAGTCACGCCTACCATTACAGTCCTTGCTTAATTCCACCTGATCTGTATAGTTATGACACGTCTGCATGCCTCTGACTGACAGCATGTCTGATCACGGCTGGATTTCAGCTTTGTTTAATAACTTTCAGCCAGTAGAGGGCAGCAGAAACTCACTAACAATGCAGCATCAGTTTCCTGTAAAATTTGCTTAAATAATGTCTAGTATGACAACAAGTGTCCCTTCTAACATCTTTTTAGATTCATTTGTTTTTGAAAAGGTCATTTTCAGATAAACCTTCAGCAATCATTTTCTAAAAGTGCACTTACACAGGTATACTGTTCATGCTTCGAGATAGAAAATGAAGCTTGAAGAGTGGAGTGGAGTAGATCATAAAATAAAAAGTTCTCCATTAATTTATTTGCACCTCTTCACGTTTTTATTAAATTCCAATTCAGGTCCGAGTTCCATGGCTTAGTCATCTGTTTAGGTCAGATCTTGAAAGTAATTTTTCCCTAACTTTGTGAATTTTCATGCAGTCTGTTTGTACTCGGGTTGTGAATGACTCTGCTGCTGCCACGTGAAACTTTAGCTCAGTTTTAGCTGTTAAAGGTATTTTTCTAAAGTCTATTAACTTTGGCAGTCATCTTGACTTATATGGAATCCAAAGATACTCTGAGAGTTTTGTTCAAATCTTTTCTGTGGTTTATGTCACACATGCACACACACACACACACACACACACACGCATGCTCCCACACACATGCATGCATGCACCGCCACATCTGCACACGCAGATGCACATGCATGCACACGCACATGTCTAAACACACACACACACATGCACCCACACATGTACATGCTCTTGTGCACACATACACATGCATACACACACAAATGCATTCATACACATAAGCATGCGTGCACACACATACACACACTCACATATGCATGCGCACACACCCAAAAACACATAATTGCTTGTTGCAGGAAGGTGAGCAATAATAGCAGTAAGCTATTTCATTCTAGATTTTTTAAATAAATTGGTGAAAACTTCTGACAGATTGTTCTGCCAGCTGGAGCTGCGTCACTACAGGTCCCTCCCATCCAAGCCCAGCTCCACCAGCCTGTTTCCTACCTGGATGAACTCCTCTGGCTCTTCAGTCCAGGATGTCTTTGTGCGTCTCGACCAGTACAAGAAACAGCTGCTGTCCGGAGTCCTCTGCATCAACATGGACCTGCGAGGCTCCTTCAAAACGGGAATGACGTCTCCAGACAGCAGCCGTTCGTTCAGCTTCTTCCAGCAAGACTTCAACTCACGCAGCAACTGCCTAAATGTCCCACACGATGGCAAACCTGGGAAGCCTTTGAGTAGGTCTAAGAGTTTCTGGTAGGCTTTCTGAGCATTTGACATCCAGAGACACATCAGCAAAGTGAATAAACTCTGTGTGGTTTCATGTTCTCAGTTCACTGGGTGTTAAATAGTTTCGGGCCAGAGCCTGAATCTGACAGCCAGTCGGGTTGTTTTACACTTAAAATTCCACACTAGTGCTCAGTTGTGCACAAACTTGAATTACAGGATGTTACAAAGGAATAAGGAGGGCTGAAGTAGAACGATAAAAAATGTTTTAAATGGAACACGGTCAATCCCAGAGTGAAGCAGCCTTTTCCTGCTTTAAGCTGCTTCTGGCTCACAGGAAACAGAAAGAAACAGGAGCTGGTTGGTTACAAGTTAGTCTGTTTATTGCACACAAATGTCAGTGCACTGTGGAAGTCTTCCTTCTGTTTGCAAGTTATTGCGAATGTCTAAACAAAATCAGTCTTCTCAACCTTATTTTCAAGTCATTTATGACTCATTTAAAAATTATTTGTAGCTACTTGAATTATTGTTCTAAATTGCTGCTTTGAAATGAATTTTGTTTCTATTTTATTTTACATTGCATGTTTAATCAATGTAATTTTAATTAATCCTATAATCTATTTTATCTGATGTTGTTTTTGTCTGAATTTGCACTTTCTCTAACGAATCCTGGCACTTTAAATACTGATCTTGTACTAAGTGCTGCTTTTTAACTGTGCTATCATGCCTCACGTGCCAAAAAATTCTAATATAATGACTGCCTAGAGGACGTAACATGTTGAAAATGTTACCATATTTACAGCATGTGATCATGAAATAAACTGGTTTTGTTCAGGAGTAACTGCTGCCTGTGTTTTCATTATGTGATTACTTAATTAAAAAACAATTTACTTATGTTTAACCAGAAACAGATGGGGAACTGTTCGTATGTGTTCACGTACAATCAGGAAAATTGTCCACAGTGGAAGACGTTCTTAGAGATAAGCTGGAATAACAATTATGTGCAGCAAATTTTCTTCTGTTAGTTTCCTTTCATAAATTCGGGGCTGAAATTAAAAAAAAAAACTCTGCAAAGACTATTAAACAACTTTGGCAATTGTATGGATACACGGTAACGGATTTTAAAATAGCGTGTGCTCTGACCATCATGAGAATATTTGTGGTATTTTTGGATTTAAAGCACATCATCCACAAATCACAGCACATCCATCTTTTTTTTTTACAAGAAACATAAACAATCAAACAATCTGTTCCTCTCAAATGTGCATTTTTCTCTCTCTTTTTCCTTTAACAACAAAACGCCTTTCTTCAAATAAAAAAGAAACATTGATCTTTTCTATTATAACCTGGACATTTTATATAAAATGCCTTTTTTATGTACTATTTTCCCCTTTCCCACAAACTTGCAGCATCAATGAATTTTTGCACTTGTATTGGTTCTTAGAACCTTTTCGCTCAATTCTAAAGTGTATATTGTAAATGTCTTTACAATAAAACAAAACATTTTAGATTGAATGAATCACCTTCAGTGCAATGAAAATGTATTTTATCACTTATGTTTGTTTTGGCTTTGGATCTTGCACCCCTGGCTCGAATTTAACAGTAACCTGGTGAGGCCTACAGGGCTTTAGATGTTTTGGGCTCTTTCGTCCCTCTGTCTTTAGGACATGTTGCTTTTTGATATATTTTAGCCTACTTTATGTTTACAGAAAGGTTCTGTGAAAGTGATTTATTAATTCTACAGCTCTAGCAGTAATGAGGCCTGTGTGGCTAGTGAAACTAAACTTAGCTTTCCCGATTACGTGGTTAATTCTTGATTAATATGAGGGCAATTCACGATTTAAATAAAGGTTAAATGAAATTACTTTCTGCATATTGGTTTAGATAGCGTTAAATCACTTTGAAACTAAATTTTATATTTACTCAGGTTATTTTTTTCTGAAATTCATTTTTTGCTGATTGGAAACGTGTGACTAAAAAGTAGAAGAAATCTGTATGGGGCAGATGTTTTCAGTGATCTGTAAGCATTGAAACAAAAAATCTGTAAATACAGTTGTGTCAGGTCACAATTCAAGTAATTGTTAAAATGGGATGCCTCAATCATAAACTTATATTCGGGATTTAAAAGTGGAGATTTTGATTGAAGTTTTGTTTTTAAGGGAAAACGACACAAAAGCAAGAATTTCTAATGATAACAGCAAAAATTAATCCGAGCAGTCCGTGAAGGCAGCACCGGGCTTCCTCGAGTTTGCAGTAAAGTTTGTGGTTTCACTTCCAGCGTTTGTCCTCCAGAGGGCGCAGGCCAGGGGAGGCTCCACAGAGCGACCGCACTCACTCCGCTGCTTGCCTCGTACCATGAGCTGAATCTGTCCGGGTACAGACCAGGGAACATGGCGGCCACTGACCATTCCCGGTCCGAAGCTGCCAAACAGCGACGGCAGGATCAGCTCCAGCGGTGGCTAGGCTCAGAAACGGACCGGACGGTGTCTGAGGCCCGGGAAACTTCGGCTGGCTCCGGTGGGACGCGGCGGGCAAAAGTACGGTTCGCCCAAGGGGCTGTGTTTATGGCCGCTTGCTCCGCCGGAGACCGGGAGGAGGTGACGGCGCTTCTCCGGCAGGGAGCTGACATCAACCATGCCAACGTAGACGGGCTGACAGCGCTTCACCAGGTCGGTGGTTTTAACTTTCTTTTTGTTCGCAGCTGAGTTTATTTGTTTTCCTCTGCATCGTAACCGCGAGCTTCTGATCCGCTAATGACTCCGAGCGAAGAGGCGCATTAACGTCATCTAACTTTCCCAGGAAACCCTCTTGCTTCCTAAGGAGCAGGATAAACATCAGAGCAGCGTTTAAGGCAGCAGATTAATAAAGGGAGATTCTGGCCTGTAGCTGGTTTTCTCCAGCCTGCTGATGGCTCACTCCTCTCCACTCACTTTCTTTTGTTAGTAAGGTTCAATCCTCTTTTTTTTTAATGCAGTAAAGTCAGATCACATCAGACCTGAGGATCGTCTTGGTGGAGCCTCAAAAACTGTAGATCTTAGTAGTTTGCAGATTTATTTTTAAATACAACTCCAGAGAGCTATCGAATGCAACAGGAAGCTCTGAGTTAATGTTAATATTTGGTTTTGGCGTTAGAGAGTCCTCCTGGAGCATGGTCCTGCTTTACTGCAGCGCTGCTCCCTCCCTCCCGCCCTCTCAGCTGAAGTCATAACACTGAGTCTGGACAACATCACTGCCACACAAGCCCTCAGTGATGCAGCATTTCCTCTACATCCATGACACCAGGTGTCAAACACACTTCTGTCACTTTACACAAAGTGGAGGCACGAGCAGATGGATTCAGATGTGACATTTAGGAGTAAGTAAACAGGTTGTGCTTCTCTGGATCAGTAGTGTGCTGCAAGCGCCTCTGGTTCAGGTTTTGGTTGCTCCACAATGCTGGACCTTCACCCAGTGTGGTCTCCATCCTGCCCTCCATCCCTAACTCCTCTGTTACTCATCTTGTTTCATGGCAACCTGTTTTAAATATAGGCCCACACTCTCCAAACTTTCCATCCTCTCCATCTAAAGACTTTTTTTCCTTCCAACACCCTCCTCCTTCCTCCTTCTCTTCCTTGTTCTCCTGCTTTGCTCTCTCTTTGCCTTTCTCCTAACCCTTTTGCCAGCTCCTCGTGGACGGGACTTTGGGGATTCCAGATGAAGAAATGGAAAACATTCCTCAGACAGCACAAGCTGCTGTTGTCAAAGGCGATTTCCACAATGAGTCACTTGACGACCGAGCGCTGGAGTCTGCTCGGAGGTTCTCTGTGCACCGCCATACCCTAGCGCTGATAAGGGGGGGACAAGAAGAAGTGCCCCTCTGTTCATTCATTCACCCAAACGGCTCCCCCCTTTGTTGTGGGTCAGCTTGCTGCAAACGTCCTTTTTACGTTTTACAGAAATCAGACTGATGATGTCCCCTCTCTGCTTACCCCTCGTTGTGAGGAGCGAAGGAGGCTTGCAGCAGCTTTGTGATTAGTTGATTTAGCCCAAAAGTAAAGCCTCTTAGGTGGGCTTAAGTCACTCCTGATGGATGGGGATGGGGTTCTGAGCAAAGAGCAGATACTTGGTGCTGCACCTTCATCACATCACCTTCTAGTCCTTTAAATTAAATCTTAAATGCAATTATAATCTTTTAGGTGCTCTAGTTTATGTTTTTGCAACAGTGCTGTCAGTGAGTTGCTGTCAAATATCCCCTGAGAATGACTTCCCCTTCTCCATGTGGCCCATCGTGAAGCCGATGTCAGTGGAAATGTTTTGACTCCTGTTTGATGGATCATCTTGAAACTTGATGCAAATATCCGTGTCCAGCTCAAGATGGATTGTAACGCCTTCGGTGATCCCCTAACTTTCCATTTAGGGGCTGTGCAAAGGTCAAAAACCTGTTTGTCCAACAGGAGCAGCAGCGTCTCGGCTGTGATTGTGATTTAGTTCATGTAGGCATGTTTTTAAAAGCTACATTTCTCTTTTTTTCACTTTAGCCGACCCCTACAGAGAATAGATGGTTTTTTTTTAACTAGTAAGGGAACTTCCTGTGTGGTCAGCTCAACAGTGATCAGTCAACAAGCTAAAAGGAAAAAAAGGCCCAACTCCTGTTTTGGTAATGGACTGAATATGCTGTCGTAAATGCTATCTGACTTTTTCGGGGTTTACCGTAAACATCAGAATTGAAGCATTTATCATTTGATTATAAAAGATTTTAGTGCTCATCTCTTTTGTACTTAGATGGGAACAGAAAGAGATTTCTTCTTAGACTCAAATTCTTTATGATTGTGTTTTCTGGCTCCTCCCAGCAGCACATAAAATAGTTCATCAGATATCACAAGAACTGAAACAGCTGACCGACAATAAAACATCTTCTAACCCAAGCAGTTACCTTATATTGTCTCTTCCCACGCATGCTTCCCTTTTTCCCTGTTGCTTCACCAAATATGAGTTTAAGGATACAGTTGGGTGCAGAAGAAACGACACAAATCATACATATATTAGGGTTCATTCTTCATAAAGGATTTTGATTTCAACATGTCAAGAAATTATTAAAGTGAACTCAGGATAACCACATCTCGACTAACACACACTCTCCTGATCTTCCTGGATAATCCCACAATGTGCCAGAGAGGGTCTGTAATCCCTCCAGCTATTCTGGGTCTTCCCCAGGGTCTCCTCCCAGTGGATTGTGCCCAGAAAACCTCTAAATCCTACAGTGAGATGCTTGGCCCTCCTTATCTGACTAATTTCAGCAAGGAGAAGCAGCAATTCCCCCCCGCCACCTACTAGATAACAACAGCTTCTCACTTTTTCGCTAACCCTGGCTTTCCACTGGATAAGTGTAATGTCCACGAAGCGTGGTACGCAGTGAGTAGCCATCATTGTGGTCAATGGGTGCATTTTCACTGGTCACAGTGCAATGCTTTTTGGACACTTCCCAGAAGTGTGTGTCGCTTCGCTCCTCTAAATTCACACACTGGGTCTGTTACCTCAATGAAACCTCCATGGTCAGTCCAATCACAAACTTTCTTACACTTATAATAGCAAGACACCAATGTTCTTGGGGGAATGCAAAGTTGATGAGTTATCTCCACAAATAACACAAGCCTGAACGAATCCCGCTTTGTTGTGGAGTTGCTAATAGTTAGTTAGCTTCTGGTAGCCGAGACATGCTCTGCTCTCTCTTGGCTGCAAAATCAACAAAGCCTTCCACAGTGACAAGCCAAGGTTGGCGAGTACAAGAATGCTAACTCCTCTGTAACATAGAAATGACTGGGAGCCGGTCGTTTTCTTATTTCCTTTTCAGCGGCTAATGGCGGTAGTAGGAGGAGAACATTTTCACGTTCAGCTTGCGCAACTCGGAGGTATGGCTCGCATTTCTGAAAGAACAAGTATTAGATGGTTCGTCAGGAAGCAAGACCTTTCATGGAAAAACAGAACAAGAAATCAGCAGCTGGAACTCCTAGAAGTCTGTAAGCAGGCCGACTCTGTCAGTGTTGTCAGGCTCTAGCAGGATCTGTTTCCTACAGTCGCCACATTTTTGTAAGGAAACGTGGATTTATTTGTGAAGCAATATCTTCAGTTACAACTGGATGTTTGTCATTCAGCTTTGCAAAAAAAAAAACATTCCAAGTAAAGAGTGATTGGAAATATCTTTAATTAATGCCAATATAAGTTGCATCTTATTAAGTTTTAGGTCACGGTACACAAGCGACATTTACTAAAGAAACAATGACCCATATGGCAACAAACGTGGGAAATTTAGGTCAAACTTTAGGTCAAGCGGAACAAAAATGGGCAAATCCTCCACGTAGATGAGGATTAATAACGGGACGTTGTTTAAATTTTTTCATAACAAAAGACTCGAATCTTGCTTTGTTTGTCACCAATATTAACCCATTCAGTCATTCTTTAATAAACAAATGAACGTGGAGTTACTGTCTGTGCTGTTTTAGGTTCGCGGTGAGGCACGCAGAGCAATGTTGGTTTCTTTAGTGCTTCTGCAGTAATCTGATCTGCATCATGAATCTCGTCTGACCTGGCTGTCGTGTTTTCACATATCTATATTGACATTTTCAACCTCATTTAGGTTGTTTTTAAAAGCGTAGACTAGAAATGAGACAAATGAACCGCGGTGAAATGAGTTTTAATCTAGTCTTTGTTTATTTTTTTGTTCTAATTACCCATTAACCTGTTTGGAGTGCAGCTCTAGACACATTTGCGTAAAAGTAACTGGTAGATTTGATTTCCCCAACTTCTTTTGCCAACATCCAGTAAGATAAGCCCATGTGATCTTCATGCGTTTTATCTCGGGGCTTTTGTCGGATCACGCTGAGATTGTAGCTCGACTTTGCCTCCAGAGAAGTCGCTCCACTCACACCACCAAATGACTGTTTTGGAAAGTACTTGAGGGCTTTTTAGCGGCCCACTTAAATAGAAAATCATTCCACCAAGTAGACACAGTAGTCATTGTCTTTTAGCCCTGGTGCTTTAGTCAAGTCTTAATAGATTTTGGAAACGTCTGGGCTTCTGCCTTTGACCATAAACCAAAGTGAAGTGAGTCAGAGATCCTCGCTGCTGCACTCAAACTGACATTTGTTTGTTAACACGTTCAGCTTTGATTCTTATCATGAACAACGCTGCAACCCATCATGCATCTGTGTGTCTTCTCTCAGGCCTGCATCGATGAAAACGCTGAGATGGTTCAGTTCCTGGTGGAAAACGGGAGCGATGTGAACCGAGGGGACAATGAGGGCTGGACTCCTCTGCACGCTGCTGCTTCCTGCGGCTTCGTTCAGATCGCCAAGTGTGTGCTACATAGCTCTGTGGTTCTCTGTGTGTGTGTGTGTGTGTGTGTGTGTGTGTGTGTGTGTGTGTGTGTGTGTGTGTGTGTGTGTGTGTTTGTGTGTGTGTGTGTGTGTGTTGACAATTTGATTAAATTACGACTCAAAAGAGTTTTAATGTGTTTCTAAAACAATTATTGATGCATGGTGATTTTTCATTCTGCCCCTACTTGATACTTTAGAAACCAAGTATTTTAATGACTGAAGTTGGTACACTTTCAATAACTTTTTAAATAAAAATACCCACTTTGCTGTGTTGAAGTCACAGCTTTCATTCAGACATGCTTGTGGACTGTATCTTATTTTAAAACCTTCAAATCTGTAATTCAGCGATAAAAAAATAAACCGTCTAACCCGGGCTTTCCACAGGATTTGTAACACGATAGACATGTTTTCACCAAAACCTCAGAGGGGCTTTCAAAAGTGCAGGCAATGCGTTACACTCGCATAGCGGGCTCACAAAATCTTCGAATTGCAAGATCACACATGGTTTTACCAATAAACGTCGTAACAGGCAAGGAGAAAGATGGCCGCTTGTATTTAAAAGGTCTGTGGTTGGTTTTCTGTACTTTTTACCTCGACCGTGGCGGTTTCACTGGTAATGAAATGTTTTTTTATGTTACAGCTAAGTTATAGTAAAATCTGCAAGTGTATTTTATTTAGAAACTTGCCAGATGTTTTACACCTGCTCCCATTAGGGATGGACAATATATCGGTATGACCGATGTAAGTCATTTTTCAACATATCTGTGTCGGTCCGATAAATGAAACTGGGCCGATATTAACAACCGATATTTTTTCCATCTTGTCTCCATTTGTTTGCCTGTTTCAGACGGTGAGGGGGTTGATGTGTAATTGTTTAGTCATGTGACAGTGAATGTTATCATCTCAGAACCGTAAATGTGTGTGTGTGTGTGTGTGTACATAATAAGTAAATTCAGCTTTATTAATATTCATTCTATACAAAATCTGCTGATTTTAGAAACATTAATGTCAGTATATCGGTTATTATCGGCCATAACACTGACCTCAATATCGGTTGTCGGTATCGGCCCAAAATTTCAAATCGGTGCATCACTAGCTCCCATGTTTGATTTCCTGTCTGGCCCTATCTGAACTGTCGAGTTTGACGTGTTCTGTAAACGTAGTGCCTAAAAAATAGAACTAAACATAAATTTAGCGAAGCAACGGCACACGTGCTTCTGGGACGCTTCCCAGCCCAGTGGAGATGCGGTTAGCCGCGTATGAAACGATGTACGCGTTACTCGACAGATTTGTGTGGCACTCACTCACGTTTCTAGAATGACTAATTGTGTCTCTCCAGTAGGCTGTTGATGTAGATAGACACTTTTATTTATTTATTTTCGTTTGTTGACAATAAAAATACAGAACTAAATTGCTACAAGCTAAAATGAAAACTGAACTTTCTAACATTTTTGTGTTTTTACTAATAACTGTTTTGGATGCAGTTTTGAGGAATAAAAAAAATCACAATAAAATAATTTTTGCATTAACTTGACGATTTTTGGCCCTCATCTTTATACGTTTTGACACCCCTGGTCCAATTGGCAGAAATTTATTTTTCTTCTTAAAAGACGGGCGTTAATTATATGTTTTCATTTCATTCAGTAGACCTACAGATTTTCTTTGAATTTTTAAAACCCTACAGGATTAAAAACTATTTGAATCATTCATGATCTCTGTTAAGTAAAAAAAACAGTTCATGTTTAGGGTTCCTCATGTTGCATCCCTATTCATTTTAATCATCAGTGGTAAAATTCAGAAGCATTTTTGTCTGTATGGTGATGCGTCCAAATAAAATAATGAGGTCACAGAGTAACAATGTGTAAAATGAAATTAATACAAGTGTTTTTTATTTATTTTAAAGATACCTGATAGAGCACAGCGCTCGTGTTGGAGCGGTTAACAGCGAAGGAGAACTTCCTCTGGATGTTGCTACAGAAGATGCCATGGAGAGGCTGCTCAGAGCTGAGATCAAGAAACAAGGTTGGGACAACGGCAGCAATAACGTCTCATTTTACAGCATAAAACTTGTGGTGGAGTGTTGGTAGACATCTATATATATATATATATATATATGTGTGTGTGTGTGTGTGTGTATACATAATATACGTATACATATATATGTATATACATATATATATGTTTATATATATATGTATGTATGTATACACACATATGTATATGTACATCTATATATATATGTGTGTGTGTGTGTATACATAATATACGTATACATATATATGTATATATGTATATACATATATATATGTTTATATATATATATATGTATGTTTGTATACACACATATGTATATGTACATATATATATATATATATACATGCACATATATATATATATATATATATATATATATATATATATATATATATATATATATATAAAATGTGTTTATTCTAACATGTGGAATTATTGGCATCTTAACCTTTATGTGAGCCTAAAATAGCTTGCACATATTTGTACCTATTTTACTTATTTCTGTTTTTATTATCTGTTTTGGACCTTATTGTGTCTTTAATAAGTTGACTGATTGATTGATTGATTGATTGATTGATTGATTGATATAGTCTAAATAAAATCCTGGTTTAATTTATTTTTTTATTTTTGGGGTGGGGGGAGTTAAACAACTGAAAAAAATGTATCAGTGAATTTAAGTATTTTAATTGCAATAAAAACAGTTGGGTTAAACTATTTTGAATTGGATTGAGTTTTAATTGCTGTTATTTATTTATTTGGTAATAATAACTAATGTCCATTATATTGTAGGTCATAGCGATTAGAAAGCCATTTATATTTGTGTCTTTTATGTATGTAAACATTTCAGGTGTTGTTGCTAGAAATGATTTTAACTTGCTAAATTCTGACAAACGAAACGTTTTGTGTTTATGTTCATTTATAAAACGATAAAATCACTTTAGCATTTCCATCAAAACACCTTGACAATTTTATGGTAGAATTATTAAAATTCTAAAACATTTCTTTAGAAATAAAAAGATATAAATAAACTCAAGCCAAATGTTTTGTGTGGTTTCGATCATCAGCGTTAACCATTCTTGTAACTTTTTTCTTTTGTTAGTCGTTATTCTTTTTTCTTACAACTTGTAAGAAAATCTCACTAAAATGATCAAATAAAAACTTCCTGTGTTGAATGAAGTAAATATTACTTCAAAGGAACCGAACATTTATTATGTTGTTACAAAAAAAAATAATATTGATTGTGCTTTCTGGTGAATGATTTATTTAATTCAACCGATTTGGTGATTTTTTTTTAAGTGTTTAAATCCCCTGTCTCGTTTGCGTGTCTCAGGTATAGACGTGGACAAAGCGAGAAAGGAGGAGGAGAGGATCATGCTTCAGGACGCCATGGCAATGCAGGAAGGAGGCGGGACTCTGATTCCTCACCCAAACACAAAGGCCACAGCTCTGCACGTTGCTGCTGCCAAGGGTTACATCGAAGTCCTGAAGTGAGCATCGCTGCAGTCTGTCTCAATTCTGGCATCAAACACTTTTCCCTTATAGCCATGTCCTCTCCTCCAACGTTCTCGGTCAGGGTACTGTTGCAATGTGGTGTGGACGTGGACAGCACGGACACCGACGGGTGGACGCCGCTGCACGCTGCAGCTCACTGGGGCCAGAAGGAGGCGTGCAACCTGTTCGTTGAGCACATGTGCGACATGTGTGCTGTCAACAACGTGGTGAGTGCACAGCAACCTTTAAATTTCACCAAATACATTTTTTAGCTGAATCTCCTATTCTGACTGAGGAGGTGCTGCTAATGTCCTCGTAGGGACAGACGCCTTTAGACGTTGCAGACGAGAACCTCGTGGACACTTTGGAGGAGCTGCAGAAGAAACAGAATGCTGTGAGTCCCCCCACCCCCAATCAGCTGGTTGGATAAACCTGATGTGACTGATGGTCTCACAGCAGCGAGCGCTCTCTGTGTTTATGTCTGTTTATGTTCCTCTTCAGCTCCGCATCAAGAAAGAGAAGCAGACTCCTGTTATAGAGACCAGTTCACATGTCTCCACGGTACCAGCTCGCACACGCAGGTTGGTGTCTGTGTGTATGTGTGTGTGTTTGTGTGTGAAGAGGCCTTGTCTTTAGGTGGAGAACGTCAGCCTGTCACATGACTGTCGGAGCTGGTGAGGGTGAGGCAGCTGCACTCAGGACAGGCCCGACTCTGTTGGCGCTCCCTAGGAGCAGCCTCTTCAGCTTCAGTGGCGTTCACGTGACTCGTTTTTATTTCCAGACACAGTCATGTCTCCTAAAATCAATGTCAGTTCACTTGTTTCTCTTTATACTGATTCTTTTTTAAAGGGCCTTTACGGAGTTTTGAATTTTTATGCTCGCGATTGCCCCCTCAGGCCAAAAGCGTAACGGCACCTTCAATAGTAGGCTCGTGCACGAGGCGCGCATGCTGTATGTGCACACTCCTTAATGAAAATGTGTGTGTGTGCGTGTGTGTGTGGCCCGGAGGACAGAGGACAGGAGAATGCGCCGCTAATTAATTAAATAATTTGGTTCTGTACCTTTCTCTTCAGCACAACCGACAAAGGTTTATGATGGGTCAGTCTTCCTGCATGCTCAGATCATTCCCTTCCCTTGCTTGAAAAATTGTTCCAAAATGAAAGTTGAACCCACATCTTTTTTATCTGTGAATTCAATACCGTTCGGCGAGTCTCAAATAAAAATTTGGGCATCTTACTGTAAAAAAATATACCATTAATGTAAAAAAAAGAAACTCTAAATAAACTATGTTCACATCCAGAATCGAACCCAGGTCTGCTGCACGAGAGTCCGACATCTTACTAAAGCGCCAGCAACTTCTTTTGTATCTGTAACATTTATATCCTTGATGACAGCTGAAACAACGTTCAAAGAACGGCTCGGAGCGAAAATGGCTATTTTGTTGCTAATTTGCAGGAAATATCTAGAAGAAAGTTCTTCAGAAAGTAGCTAAGGGTCCTCAGAAATGTAGCTAGCTTTGTCACTAGGCGTTAGGAACAGCGACAAAGACTAAAGCTACGGATAGCAAATGCTACGGGCTATTCCTGAGCGTGAACGCACATGAAGCAGCCTGCTCGACCCGAGCATCTCTCTTTTTCTATGATTTTACAGAAAAACAGGCAATCACAGTAAAAATGCCAGGGCTCATTCTACAGGACCAGGGCATTGCGGGAGAATGTATGAAGAAGAAATGTGTTATTTCTATACATGTTTTGGCTGTCAAACTTCCTTATAGTCCCTTTAAATACAAACAAACATCAGGCATTAGATAATTTTTTTTTAATTTTACCTGATAAGAACGTTTAACTAGAAAAAAACAGCAGATTTTAGAAAATTAAAACTATTAAATACATATTTTAACTAATTTTCCTCTGGGATGAGGGTGGTAAATGGTGGGAGAATACCACGTGTCCAACTTTATCATAAATGTTTTGGCCCTCAGGTTTAATTAAGGCTTTTGCTAATCATCTGGTTACCGTTTACCTGCTCACTCATTGTTCTTACATTTAATACCGCTGAGATCACACTTGATCCGGTTGTGTTTAGTACATTAAAAGTTTACTTTAGAGTAAAATGATCTATTGCACACAACTGTTGACTGTTAATTGTAAGTAGGTGATGTCGTGGTCTACATCTAATGTCTCTTTGCAAACACAGTGTTAGTTTGTGATGATGAAACTGCAGCTTTGTCCAACAAGGCTGTTATTGCTTTATGTAACAAACACCAAATTCTCTCAAATATTCTGTGTTGTCCGGAGATGATGGACATGAAAATGTTCAGTTAAATAGTTCTTTTTTTATATGCTGTGGCCTAAAATCGGAATTTATTCTAATTGGGAGTATGTTTTATTCCAGTTTGAGCAATAACAGATGTTCCATTTGTTTGTTTGTTTTACTTCCAGATAATATTTTTTTATTTAATCAGACAAATATACAAGTCGGTACCCGCTCACAGCCAGCATTGGTGCATTACTACTTCCTGAACAGCCTCTGTTTGAGGAAATAGTTTATTTATGTCTTACAAGACTGCTGAGTTGCACAGCCAAAACCAAAGTTTATAACTCTCATCGATTCTGCATTATGGTTATTTATAAGTGTTCATATCCCCAACATTAGCAAAATGTCAGGTGGTCAAGTTCAACTAGAGATTATTTATATTTCTGCTCAAAATAGCAAAGGGGAGAAAAAAAACGATAGAAAATAATTAATTTGTAATAATAATAATTTATAAAATAAAGTTTAATAATCCTCTGAAAAATCCTCGTTCTCAATTACAACGGCGATCCGGCCAGCGACAGACACATGGTTAGTGTTACACCAAAGAATAACAGATAAGATAAAACAAACGAGACAAAAATAAGAAAAAACAGTTAGACACAAAGACAAAAGACTGTTCTCATTTACAAGATGTACAAGCAATCAAAACAGACTTAAAACAGTCTTTAAGTACTCAGAAGCTCATTGATCAGAAACTATTGATCACATAGAATTATTGAAGGTAGATAATGGAATGTAGGTAGTGAGCTTCTGTGATTTCTGCAGCTCGTTCCAGTCGTTGGAAGCAGCAAACTGGAATGAGGAGCGGCCAAAGGAAGCGCGAGCTTTGGGAATAACCATAGAGATTAAGTTACTGGAACGTAAATTGCGCTGGTTGTTGGCGGTTTCTGCCGATGATTGTTTTGTATATAAATTGATACCAATGTAACAACCTGCAGAAATGAAGTGATGGCCAGTTAACGAGTGAGTACAGATCACAACGATGAGTGGTGAAAGAGACACCGGTGATGAAACAATGTCATTTACCACTCAGTGATAAATGCATTATCACTGAGCGTTTGTTTTTGTTTTTTTAAGCAGTCCTATAAATGATGTCACCATAATCTAAGATTGACGGGTTGTCATTTTGACCAAGGTTTGCTTTGCAGAGTCAGTAAAGGATGAGCTGTTGCGCTATAAAAACCCAATTCTTGACTTGACTTTAGAAAGTAATGAATTAATGTGAATATCAAGTGAAAGTGTGGTGTCAAGCGAGATACCCAGATACTTATACGAACTGACAAGTTGTAGTTCTGTACCATCCAGGGAAACAATACTAGGATGGAAAGTTTATTGTGAGTTACGGATGAAGATCATGAACTTTGTTTTACTTGTGTTTAAATGAAGAAGAAGGTTGAATGGAGGATAAAGCTGCATTCAAAGAAGAACTGCATGCATATAAAATGGTGTCATCTGCATATAAATATATTTGAGAACTGTCAACAGTGTGAACAATGTTATTAATATAGATTTTAGATAAGGTCCGGCCCAGTATTGACCCTTGAGGAACGCCCATAGATAGAGGTAGAGGAGCGGATTGGTAACCCTCTGTTCTCACCTAAGATATAACTTGTGCCACGGATGCCTGAGAAAGCCCTACATGTTTGAGCCTGCTAAGTAAGATGTTATGGTCTACAGAGTCAAAGGCTTTAGCCAAGTCAACAAACACAGCCATACATACACAAACACACACACACACACACATTCACACACAGATGATGAGCTACAATGTAGCCACAGCTGCCCTGGGGCACACTGACAGAGGCGAGAAATGTCAGTTTACTTAATAATCTTTGGGGGATTTTCCAGTACTAGAAAGAATAATACATAGAAAGTTATTGTATTCCCTATTAATATATATTTATACTACAGGGAGTGCAGAATTAGGCAAGTTGTATTTTTGAGGAATCATTTTATTATTGAACAACAACCATGTTCTCAATGAACCCAAAAACTCATTAATATCAAAGCTGAATGTTTTTGGAAGTAGTTTTTAGTTTTAGCTATTTTAGGGGGATATCTGTGTGTGCAGGTGACTATTACTGTGCATAATTATTAGGCAACTTAACAAAAAACAAATATATACCCATTTCAATTATTTTTACCAGTGAAACCAATATAACATCTCCACATTCCCAAATATACATTTCTGACATTCAAAAACAATACTAAAACAAATCAGCGACCAGTATAGCCACCTTTCTTAGCAAGGACACTCAAAAGCCTGCCATCCATGGATTCTGTCAGTGTTTTGATCTGTTCACCATCAACATTGCGTGCAGCAGCAACCACAGCCTCCCAGACACTGTTCAGAGAGGTGTACCGTTTTCCCTCCTTGTAAATCTCACATTTGATGATGGACCACAGGTTCTCAATGGGGTTCACATCAGGTGAACAAGGAGGCCATGTCATTAGTTTTTCTTCTTTTATACCCTTTCTTGCCAGCCACGCTGTGGAGTACTTGGACGCGTGTGATGGAGCATTGTCCTGCATGAAAGTCATGTTTTTCTTGAAGAATGCAGACTTCTTCCTGTACCGCTGCTTGAAGAAGGTGTCTTCCAGAAACTGGCAGTAGGACTGGGAGTTGAGCTCAGCCCGAAAAGGTCCCACAAGCTCATCTTTGATGATACCAGCCCAAACCAGTACTCCACCTCCACCTTGCTGGCGTCTGAGTCGGACTGGAGCTCTCTGCCCTTTACCAGTCCAGCCACGGGCCCATCCATCTGGCCCATCAAGACTCACTCTCATTTCATCAGTCCATAAAACCTTAGAAAAATCAGTCTTGAAAAATTTCTTGGCCCAGTCTTGACGTTTCAGCTTGTGTGTCTTGTTCAGTGGTGGTCGTCTTTCAGCCTTTCTTACCTTGGCCATGTCTCTTGAGTGTTGCACACCTTGTGCTTTTGGGCACTCCAGTGATGTTGCAGCTCTGAAATATGGCCAAACTGGTGGCAAGTGGCACCTTGGCAGCTGCACGCTTGACTTTTCTCAGTTCATGGGCAGTTATTTTGCGCCTTGGTTTAGCCGGGGATCTGCCAAAACGTAGATATTTTTCTACGTTTTGGCCTGTCATCCACACGAAAACGGATCTTTTTAAAAACTCCGGCCAAAGTGAAGATCTGCGTTTTCTCCGTTTTGGGTGTCTGCGTGTGGACAGAGAAAACCGGAGTTTTAAGGTCCGCAATGTCACTTTCCGCGACAAAAAAATGCTGACATCACGTGTGCGACCTGTGTTTACACTAGCCGACAGCATGGATGCCCTCAGAGCTGCGCTCACTTTATCAACTGTCCAAGCGCTTTTTGCTTGTTTGTTTTTGCTGCTCCTTGCGGAAGACCACAGACAAAGGACGAGGTTAAGAACGGGGGAAGTACTGCCGCCTACAGGTCTGGCATATCCTTAACAACGTATTTATCTGGGTACGTGTGGACAGAGTTTCTTTTTAAAACAAGGTGGTGTGGATGCAAGTTTTTGGAGGGGCGGATATTAGTTTTTTTTTTAAACCCGGCTACGTGTGGACTAGGCCTGAGCCTGTCAAGTCCTTCTTTTGACCCATTTTGCCAAAGGAAATGAAGTTGCCTAATAATTATGCACACCTGGTTTAGGGTGTTGATGTCATTAGGCCACACCCCTTCTCATTACAGAGATGCTCATCACCTAAAATGCTTAATTGGTAGTAGGCTTTCGAGCCTATACAGCTTGGAGTAAGACAACATGCATGAAGAGGATGATGTGGACAAAATACTCATTTGCCTAATAATTCTGCACTCCCTGTATATTAGAGGTGGCTAAAGTTCCACTCATTGATTCCATCCCCAGCATCAAATAAAGAGTCCCACTGCCCCACATGCTGCCTTGTTGATTGATAGCTCTGATTGGCTACACATGGACCCTTGCTGAACATGTCACCTGTTATTTCACTCCACCTCCTTTATGCAGGACTTCCATCTGTCGTATGAGCAGCAGGGAGAAGATCGGCCTCCACGAGCGGGAGAAGCACCCACCTCCCGCCCTGCAGAACACTCCGACAGAGGACGAGGAGGAGGACGGGCAGACGGGACAGAGCCAGCCCAAAGCCTCCAGCAGCTCCAGCTCGGAGGAGGAGAGCGAGTCTGAGAGCGACACAGAGTCAAGTGAGTGGAGCTGCTGATGATTCACCTGTGAGATTGTCATTGAGCTTTATAAATCTACATATGTTATTACATCCTGTTTAAAGCTAAAAACCGGGAAATCATCAACAACTTGAACAACAAACGAAACACCACCAGCCTGCTTTCTACCTCCATGTCAGCGAACACCGCTGCAAGCCAAGTGAAAAAGGTAGAAACGTAGAGAACAGATGTTCTGTTTTGCGTAATGATCGTTGCATAGATGAATAAAGCCTGGTGACTTTTGACATGGCAGGAACCATGCAAGCCCCCAGCCCCTGAAGCCCCTGGCTCATGGAGAACGTCTCTGAGGAAGGCGGGCAGCTCTGTTACTCTGGGCTCCGTCGGACTCGCCGACTCCAACCAGGACTCGAACAGACCTGCCGAGTCTGGCCTAGGAATGACCCGCTCTGCTTCCAGCCCCCGCCTCAGCTCTGAGGCCGACTCAAAGGTACACGCTTGCCTCTGAGATTTATACACACACACACACACATCTAAGTGCAGTCGTTATTTTATTTCTGGAGCATGACGGGCCAAATAAAGGCTTCTTTTATAGCTTCCACTCACCGAGTCGCATAAATAACCCACAGACGCGCTGTCCTGTCTTGTTTGCAGGAACCGAGGCTCGCTCGAGTCCCACCCATTCCAACACGAAGACCCTTTGGTGTTCCAGACAACACTCCTGATAATTCAAACAGGTGCGTCTCACCCCTCAAACCCACTCTGAAACCGTGTAAGCACGTTTTGGCTCACTGTGTCCCTGTCCCCCGTCTCGTAGCTGGCTGAGTCGTAGCTCGTCTTACACCCGGCGGCTTCATAGTCAGTTAGGGAATGAGTTCACTAGTTCCACTCCATCTTTGCTTCACAGGTCAGTCACGCGGCACACCACCTATTGTGTGTTTACTCGTTCTTTTGTTTGGATGGGTCACAGCTCATTACTCTGCCCTCCCTGCAAGTGCTAATTTGTGTTTGAACACGACTGTGAAAGATACGTTCCGTCTTGTTACTAGTTCGTCTTATAGGAGGAGACTGGACGACAACGGCGTGACCTCGGCGAGCACAGGAACAGGACTCGGCCGCCCTAATACCACCTCTGGGCAAAGGTATTCCATTCTTTGTGCTTTTTGCCATTTTTTTATTTCCTCAAATTAAAAGAAATTTTAAATCTTTATTTTATTTTCTAAGACTTCCTCAGGAACAGACTGAAACAAAGGATGTGTTGTCCATCAACACCTCCAACTCAGGCGATCAGGAGACCAAACAGAGACGAAAGTAAGAGCGAAACATTATAGGTAAGGGAAGTAAACGGTGAGTTGGCATCACTAAAAATGATTCTGCACGCGTAGGTCGTACTTGACCCCGGTGCGGGATGAGGAAGCGGAAGCGCAGAGAAAAGCTCGCTCCCGACATGCTCGGCAATCCCGACGCTCCACTCAGGTTTGGATTCTCAAAATCACCCTCTAGACTCTAATCTGTAAACCTCCCACGGGTTTGATGTTCTCTTTCTCTTTAAGGGGGTGACGCTCACAGACCTGCAGGAAGCAGAGAAGACCATTAAAACCATGACGACGGACAACAAGGGGAGAGAGAAGAAGGAGGAAGAAGAGAAGGAGGTGAAGCAGAAGAAAGGAGAGGAAGGGGTGAGAGCTGTACACATGGGTTGCAGGCCTTTTGGCCGCTGCTCTTGTTTAAACACCGTGTGACATCACATGCTGCGCTTACAGGAAGTGAGCTGGAGGTCTCGTATTGCTAATCTGCAGAAGTCTGACCTGCTGGGCCTCACACAGCCTGCTGGTTCTCCTCGCTCTCAGTCTGACAGGAGAGGTGCTCGCCGCTGTCAGAACTTTTTTCATGTTAAAACTTTTTCTTTTTTTGCTTAAAAATTGTGTTAAAATATTCATTTTTGTTTCAGAGGCTGAGGCTAGCACAGGAGAGAGTGAGACGGAGCGATGGACCAGAGAACGCAGGGAGAGGAGGCAGGCTCGGGCCAATAGGAAGGTGCAGAGGACCGGGGAGGTAAAGGCATGAAAAGTAGATGTGAATTTAATGCAGTTTGATATTTTTGTGTGTGTGTGTGTTTACATTATTCTGTTGGTCATCTGCAGAGTGAAGATAATAATCCAAGTGAAGAGGAGTTCTCAGGAGGTGGACTGGATCCACAGGTAGGGTGTGATGAGTCATTTTAATAATCTGCAGAATGATGGAGGCCATCATTTGTTGCTTTCTTTTCCCCGTGTACAGAAAGACCAGCACACAAGTTCCAGGTAGAGTACGAATCCACAATTGCTTCAGCCTTTGTTGATGGCAACCCATCTGACCTCTGCCCCCTCTTGTCCACTCAGCTTGGACTCATCCTGTAACGATCGGTCCCAGGCAACAGGAGCAGACGCTAAAGATTTTAAGAAGGTCAGCTGACGGAGCTGATAGTGAGGCTGTGTGTTTTCTCAGTAACAATCATTTATCGCCTTAATATTTGTGTGTCAGCTGTTTGAGGAGGTGTCCAGAGAAAACACTCAGCTCCAGGCTCAGCTGCAGGACACTCAGAGAATTGTCAGTCAGACCCGTTTGGAGCTGGAGAAGGCGACTCAGGTGAGGATCTAGTGGTTAGACCCTTCTGGGCCCTCGTTTTAAAGCCACTCTTAAACTTTCATCTGTGGTTAATGTGTCCGACAGAGACAGGAGCGCCTAAGTGACTGTTCAGCCCTGCTGGAGCTGGAGAGAAAGGTAACCAGCTGATTGTTCTGTTTGACTTGGGCTTGCCCTGTAGCTTCATGTGCCTCACTACTGCCACCCATGCTGTCTGACACCTTATCTCTCCAACCACCTCCTTCCTCACTTGTTTTCACTCAACTTTCCTGCTCCTTCCGCTGTACGTCACTTCCTGTCTGCTCCGTCCCTCACGTTTCCACGGCACTAGGACCGGCGGATGTTGGAGCGGCGCATGGCAGAACTGGAGGAGGAGCTGAAGGTGAGAGGAGATGGGTTCAGACTCCGAGTGAGTTAGCTTAGGTCCACCGACACTGCATGTGTGTGCTTGATTTTAGCTTGGCTTTGAGCTCCTGGAGCCTAGCGGCATGAGAGCTCTCACCCTGGTATAGTTATGTATGTTTTACTAAACTTGTACAATAAAATGTATTTTACCCTACGATTCAGATTTCTGCCCGTATAAGTGTATTGCAAATATAGTTGTTGTGTTAATAAATCAGGTTAGTATGAATTACTATGAAGTCTTTAAGATATTTTGAAGCATCAGTAATCCACACTAGGGGTTGTATCGACTTGTCGACTTCACGGCTCTGTAGTGACTTTTTATGCCTTTCATCGACTAGTCGCTGTCACGTGATAATGACCGACAGATGCAATCCTCGTAAAAGACAGCAGGTGATGAGCCCCTGCACTTTGGGAGGCGACATGCTGTGCCAGAGCGTCGGTATCTGACGCCCGCCATATAACAGACATTTGACCGAATTGTGATCTTTACCCTCTTGCAATTTAACCTTCCCCTCACCCCCATCCTAATCTTAACCAGCTTGCGCATGCAAAGCTCTGATCATTGACGCGCTCCAGGCATCTGCGTCCTGAGCACGGCGACAGTAACATTATCAAATCAGGTGTCGCCACCTCAAAAACAAATTTAACACGCAATCGTTCATATCGGCTCATTTCCTTTTGTTTTCTGTCTTTTATTTGTGCCTGATGCGTTTCGCTGCTGCGGAGCGCATCACCCGTTTTGTCCTCGGGTGACGCATCTCACTGATGCGGCCAGCGAGCAGCGCGCACTCTGCTGTTTTTGTGGTCAGTAGATCTTTTAGATCTGCAGTTCAAAGGTAACTCATGAGGTGAATATATATGAAGCCAGGTAGCAGTTTTTCTTTAGGATTGAGAGGAGATGCAGGAAGATAATAAACAGGCAGGACAGAAAAATAGTCAAATAAAAACAAGTTAGTTTTTGTACCTGCTGGTTGCAACAAACAGACACCACTGAAGGTAATCAGAAGTGAGGAACAGAAAATGAAATAATTATTTTAATGTTTAGAGCAGCAGGAACCCTGAGAGGCTGCAGGCGCATCAGTGAGTTTGCTGGGAGGAGGGAGAGGGCTGAAGCAAGATGCAGAAACTACTGTTGTTAAACTCCAGCGAACCCCCCCCACCCCCACCCCCACCCCCCCCCGGAAAGAAAACGCTTGGTCACCCATCGTCAATTTTAGCCGCTTCAGGTGTGTGACGTCATCAACGACGAGTCAAAGTCGACTCGATTTTCATTACTTTAACGGTCTACTTAGTTTTTTTAAGTCATGCAGCCCCTAATCCACACTGGTGTTGCCCTGATTCTAACCAGCCATCAGCTCTTTAGAACTAATCTGTGTTTTTAAACTAAGTAATCGTCTGTTCCTTGTAATAAACTCTCAGATGCAGCAGTAGCTCAAGAAGTAGAGCGGGTTTTCCAGTACAACAGTATCTTAGGTGACTTGGTTATTGTGTTGGCTATGGTAGTCCAATGGTAAAGGTGCATGCTTTCCATCTCAGCTTTGCCAGGTGCTGCCGTGGGTTTGACTCCCGGTCGTGTTGGCAGTAATTTATTTATCCAGCTGCAGCAGATTTCATGTTTTTATATTTTAATTTTATTGATGACTTCCTGCAAAATTTGTGTCTAAAAATCTTTGAATTTGGTTTTTTTCCCATGCAGCATTTTAGTTGATCTACTCAGCTCACCTCACATGGACTCACACAGGCTAAACAAGTTTTAGATTTTAAACATTTTACCAATAAAGGGTTGAAAACATCAAAGTGTAGCTCAAAAAGAAAAGTTACTGCCCAGACCGGGTTGTGCTTTTATGTATGTGAAATATCACAGTAAAATGTCTCAGCTGTCAACGTGAAACAGCTGTTCTGTTTGTTGCCTCCAACTTTAAAAGGCTTGATTTCATTTATTAAATATCCTTTTTAGTATATTTTATATGGTATTTAGGCCGACTGGTTGAAAAGACTGTCTTTAAGCAGAATTACTCCCAAAGCTAATAACTTATCTCTTTCACTGAAATTGGAATAAAAAATGCATGAAACACTTTTTTAATTAAGTTTTTCCTATCAGGTTCTGGTCGACCTGAAAGCAGACAACCAGCGTCTAAAGGATGAAAATGGAGCGCTAATCCGGGTCATCAGTAAACTTTCCAAATAGATGGAGGATTGACCACCAGGGAATCCCCTCTCCCCCTTCATCTGTCCAGTTTCCCCTCTTCTTCTTCCATACATTCCTCCCAGTGCCAAAGACAGAGTGGGGGAGAGGAGCAGCACCAGCACTACAGCTCGACTTGGATTGTGATGCCTCTGTGTGAACAGCTGATGTCTTTGTGTGCCTTTAACGATCATTTGCCAAAGGGTGGCTGCGACCTTGTGTCAGAAGGAACACCAGCGTGCACACACAGTCCCAGGAGTGCGTTCGTGTGTCTTTGATCATGTAAACGCTCATGATAGATTGAGTCTTACAGCATCCACTTTGTATTGTTTTTTTGTGAACACAGTCACAAAACAAGTTATGTTTTTCCCAGCTGCCTTTTATTCAGCATCAGGGGGGTTCCATGATGAATTTCTGTTGGGTTTGTTTTTCACCCGCATACGTTTAAACCCACCTACCTCTCCACCGATGCACCCCCAGCACACACAGATCTTTGCTTTTATTCTTTTGTGATGTTTTTTGTGACCACGGACATAACTCCATGCTCTTAAAAATGAACCGAGGTCAGTGGACCACAGCACTTTACTCTTTGCAAAGCAATAAAACCACCTGCAAGGTCTTCCCCCGTCCAGAAAGACGCCTTCAGTCCAGAGCTTCGTCTTCTCACAGCGGGGGACAAGTTTAAAGGTTGCACAGACATGAGTCTTCTGTCCAGGCCAACTGCTATGACTGGTTTTACTTGTTACCATTGATAAATATATTTTCATAGGTTTTCCATTCAACTTGTCTTGTAAAGAAGCATGGTTTTGTATTTAAATGTTAGGCTTTAATAACACTCCTTGGAAGTAAAAAAAAAATGTAGCCTTGCTCCACATGTTGGTTTCTAATATATGAAATGGATGTCGGCACCCTAATAAAACAGGTTTTATTGCAGCTGTTTGGTTTTATCAGCATCTGAAAACTAACATTCATACACACCCTAATATCACGTCTCCTAGTGACCCGTTTTTGTCACCGAAGTGGTGGAAGTCTCGGTTTGCCTATATCCAGATGGTCTCCATCACTTGAGACAGGAAAAAAAGACAACAGCTGCAACCCTGAGACAGAGGAAGCAGAGCCCCACAGATGTATTTACAGCATGTTTTCTCTGTTACACGAGTCTGCTGCTGCTGCTGCTCCCAGGTGAGCAGTACATCAGCAGTGGCTTTGAGGGACAAGACGTTGGAGGACTCAGACATTTTTGGCTGTTTGTCCCGCTGGAGAGCAGAGATGGACTACTGTCCTGAAGTGCTGACAACAAGCTGAGCTCCTAATAAGGAAGGGCAGGCTGGCCAAGGCGCTCTCTGTAAATATCCCTCAGGTCTGAGAAAGGCATAGGAAGGGAGATGGGGTGGAAGAGGGAAGCGGATGGATCGCAGCCTTATATGGAGAAAGCTCTGCTTTTTCCCAGGGTTTGTGGCTCTGACCCCCGGCATGATGCCAGATGCTGCTCAGATGGCTCCCTGGTGCCACCAAGAGGATCCTCTAGTGTAATGCTGCCAACAGCTGATGGGGAGAAGGGTTTCCAGGGGGGGATAAAAACCTTGAATCAAGTTAAAATTCCCTCAAATGTTTACAACTTCTTCACGAGTCCAATGATGCCTGCTGACAGCATTTAGTAACAGTGCCACAGGAAGAAGCACGGCCCTTTTTGTGTCTCAGACAAGATGGAGGAAATGAATTCTGCTCTATAATCTTTTTAATGTCATCCTGAATGTTTTAACTCTTGAAGGTTTTACCTCATCTCATAAATTTAGAGCTTTGAGAGTGATTTGGTGACAAATATGTTGAAACATCCCTATTGTTAGTAATACTTTTCCTCCAAATGTCTGACGAGAGATAATAAAACCAGTGCTTTGCTAAAACCAATAATTGGATAAATCGTGGATACATTATTTGCTCAATGACTGATGAGTATTTTGGGATTGTGGTTTTTACAAATAGTTTCAGAAAAATCATATGAAACTATTGCATTTAACATATTAAAAAGTTTATTCCTAAAAACACTAAGGTGTTGTTTACTTTACTTTGATTTATAACGGTATGAAAAGTGATTATATGCACAGGTGAAATGGGAAAAATTAGATGGAAACAAATACCTCAGAAAAAAGGCAACACAAGACATCCTAGATCTGAATAAAATATTCTTATTAAATACTTTGTTCTTTACAGTTGAATGTGCTGACAACAAATTCACACCAAAAATATCAAGGGAAATGAAATGTATCGACCCATGGAGGTCTGGATTTGGAGCTACAGTCTAAAAGTGGACAAACACAACAGGCTGATCCAACTTTGATGTAATGCTCTTAAAACAAGTCAAAATGAGGCTCAGTAGTGTGTGTGGGCTCCACGTGTCTGTATGACCTCCTTACAACGCCTGAGCATGCTCCTGATGAGGTGGCAGATGGTCTCCTGAGGGATCTCCTCCCAGACCTAGACTAAAGCATGCACCAACTCCTGGACAGTCTGTGGTGCAACGTGGTGTTGGTGGATGGAGTGAGACATGGAGTCTCAGATCTGCTCAATTGGATTCAGGTCTGGGGAACGGACGGGCCAGTCCATGGCACCAATGTCTCGTGTTGCAGGAACTGCTGACACAGTTCAGCCACATGAGGTCATTGTCTTGCACTAGGAGGAACCCAGGGCCAACCACACCAGGATATGGTCTGTACTTAGTAGCAACCAGGCTACCTGTGGTGAGCTCATGGAGGGTTGTGCAGCCCCCCACAGAAATGCCACCCCACATCATTACTGACGCACTGCCAACCAGATGTTGCAGGTAGAAGAACTTTCTTCACGGTGTCTCTACTCTGTCACATGTGCTCAATGTGAACCTGCTTTTATCTGTGTGGAGCACAAGCCACCAGTGGCGAATTTGCCAATCTTGGTGTTCTCTGACAAATGCCAAGCGTCCTGCATGGTGTTGGGCTGTAAGCACTACCCTCACCTGACGACGTTGGGCCCTCATACCACCCTCATGGAGTCTGTTTCTGATCATTTGAGCAGACAGATGCACATTTGTGGCCGGTTAGAAGTCATGTTGCAGGGCTCTGGAATGCTCCTCCTGTTCTCCCTTGCACAAAGACGGAGGCAGTGGTCCTGCTGCTGGGTTGCTGACCTCCACCATTGTCTCCTGATGTACTGGCCTGTCTCCTGGTAGCACCTCCGTGCTCTGGACACTATGCTGACAGACACAACAAACCTTCTTGCCACAGCTCACACTGATGTGCCATCCTGGATGAGCTGTACTACCTGAGCCACTTGTGTGGGCTGTGGGCGCCGTCTGATGCTACCACTCGAGTGAAAGCACTGCCAGCATTCAAAAGTGACCAACAGCTCTTCTCACTCAAAATATTAAATATGACAGATCTGAGATTTAGTTTTTGACATAATTTGATTATTTCACACAACTTATGAAGAAGTAGAAATGTGCTCAGTGTGGTGGGTGTTTGTCAGGATTTGATTCAGCTGCTGGAGACAAATAAACATACGGCACTTTTCTCAATTGACTAGAAATAGTTGTCATATTTTGCACAGAATTAAAATAATAGGAGGTATTTTATGTTTGTAACCTACAATGATTTAGTTTTAATTCTTTTAATGGGGGTGACCTTGCATGTAATGGTATTGATTTTTATTGCATTGAAAATTAAGAGTTAGACCACATCGGTATATTGGATGTAGGTAAAACGGCAGATACCGGTAATTGTTGAAATTATTTTTCTCGTGAACCATTTTGGTTGCTGATGCTTTGTTGATTCTTAAAAGCGGAGCATCAGCATATAAAGTGGGTCATAAATCATTTGATTGCCTCCTTCAAAGCCAAATAACAAGCCCATAGAAGCATTCAAAGTGAATAATTATCTAAAGGGAGGTGGTGTGTATTTGTTCAGAGAGCGTGATGTGATTAGAACATAAACACTCTAACTGTGACCTGAGAGTATTTCTCCTGCCTCAGCCAAATGGTCACACTGCCCTGCTGTTTGTCGATGCTTGTGCGCGCGCGCGTGTGTGTGTGTGTGTGTGTGTGTGTGTGTGTGTGTGTGTGTGTGTGTGTGTGCATAGGATCACATCCTTTTAAGCCAGTGATGTGACTTGAGTCCAGCTTTAATAAAATGATAAACTCCTGTTATGTCAAAGCATGAAAGCTGCAGCTCACATATGGAAAGAATGCCAGTTGTGCAAAGTGCACGAGTGCACCTAATCCTCTACATCAAATCCATGACAGGTTTTCCAGCAGACCAAAACTCTGTCCAGATTTTCTGTGTGACACAGAGATGAGGCCTCCTCCTCCTCCTGCAGCACATTTACCATAAAAACAACTTATGTGAACAACTCTCCACAGCTTTCATTAAATTCTGACTGATAGAAATCAGAGAGAACTGGCTTCAACTTCAACTTCCTTCAACATAAAGCTGTACACAACTAAAGGTTTGGCCACTTCTTCCGGTTGAGTTTCACTTTTTACATCGTCTTTCACTCTGCATTCCTCTTTCCTCAAAACCAGACGCTTCTTCCTGCTCCTGACCCACTGTTCATTAATAGTGTGTTTAAGACCATTTTACAACTTCTCCTGACTCTTTTATAGGTTTTCAACACTCTAAAGGATTCTTATTGTGTTGTATATTTTTGCTGCAGAACATCTTGAAGTTATATCAGAACACATCTTGTGACATGAAAAGGTCAAAGTGCAGTTTAAAAAGAGGACCAGTGATTACTTGATGTATTGTCTTGTTTTGTCTGCTAAACACACACAAATAATAATAATAATACATTTTATTTCAACAGTGCCTTTCTGAACACTCAAGGACACTTTACAGAGATAAAATACACAACAATAAAAGATAAAACAGCATAAAACAAACAGACAGAATGGAGCAAAGAGATTAACTATTGGAATGCTAGACGGAACATGTGGGTTTTGAGTCTGGTTTTAAAGAGAGTGAGGGAATCAATGTTACGGAGGTCAGGAGGGAGTGAGTTCCAGAGCTGGGGAGCAGAGCGACTGAAGGCCCTGCTCCCCATAGTGACCAGACGGAAAGGTGGGACAGAGAGGTGGATGGAGGAGGAGGACCTGAGGGAACAGGTGGAGGTTGAAGGATGAAGGAGGTCTGAGAGGTACGGGGGAGCTAGGTTATGGATAGCTTTGAATGTATATAGCAGAATTTTGAATTGGATTCTGGAAGTGACTGGGAGCCAGTGGAGCTGCTGAAGAACAGGGGTGATGTGGTGGAAGGAGGGAGTTCTGGAAATGATGCGGGCTGCCGAGTTCTGGAGAAGTTGGAGTTTATGGAGGGATTTGTGAGGAAGACCGAAGAGAAGAGCGTTGCAGTAGTCAATACGGGAAGTGATGAGGCTGTGGACAAGGAAAATACAGTTTTTCACATGTTTTATTTCTCTTTCATGCTGCTGAAGACTCACTGCAGCTCTCTGATCCAACGACCGTCATGGCCCATGTGTCAGACCCTTACATCTTCACCTCTGACACCTTACCCAGCGACCCCCGCTTCCTCCCACCGCTGGCGAACGGGCTTCTGGGCTGGAGGGTGTACAACAACATCATGCACATGGGTGGTGTTTATAATGGGGAGGGTGGACATTGCCACAGAGCTGATGTACCATGTCCTCTAGCAGTGATGATGGAGACAGTAGATCCTGCCAAGCATATCTACACTCTGGACACCAACACAGGTATTTTCCTCAGATCAGGGGACTTTTCATAAAATATAGATGATTTTTATTTAGGTTTTTTTGTTCCCTTCATAATTTCCAGGTATTTTCACCCACACGCTGAGCTCAGCCAGCATGACTGCATCCCAGTCTTTGTACTCCCACCGGTTCTACCCCAACGTGATGGTGATGGAGGTCCTGTTGGTGCGTCAGGTGACTTCGGAGGAGCCAGTTACAGTTACCCTTGACAGCTCGTTCACTCCTCAGAGCAAAGACATCATTTTTGAGTCTGGTCCGGACTACAGAGGTGGAAAGTAAGATTGAAAGCATTTCGTATGGATGTGTGTGTTCAAACTTATTAAAACATCTAGACACCTGTCCTCACAGACATATTCAAGGACAGACAACCACGGCTGAATTCCCAGGAGGATCCTGTCCCACGGTGCACCTCATCTGGACTCCTGTACCCCCCACGCTCACGCTGCTACCTGAGCAAACCAAGGCTCGCTGGGGCTTCATCCTGGTTGTGGCCAACACGATGGACACTGCACAAGCCAGTTAC